>NW_025544675.1:0-91245 GCF_011800055.1 Colletotrichum gloeosporioides
TAACCTATAGACTATATAGGTATATACCTATATAGGTATCTATAGATAGTTTGAAGCCTAGCTAGTCTTTGAAAATTTGTGTAAGTGATTGAATGTCTTATTGAGAAGTATCCCCAGATAGATTTGGTAATTTCAAGCTCTCGAGAGCTTTGTTCTTAACAGCTTTAAGGACGAACCGGCGCGCAAGCTCCTCATTAATTTCGCCATTAGGCTTGTTCTTGATGAGTCGGTTTCCATGGATGAAGTACCGTGTAATCCAACGGTTGAGCTTCTGCAAGGCGATAGGCCAGAGTTCGTCAGACTCTTGGGTGTAGACGACACGAAGAACTACGGTGAATGGTGAGCAAAACTAAAGGACTACGCCACAGATTTGATATACCAGTGTATCCCCATGATCCCTCCGCGTACGTGACGCCTGACTGCCTGCACCGGCCCATGGACCAGAAGAGCTCTTGAACCCATCCCATGGCCTGAGTGTCCTTGTCGCGGTTGCTTGCATGACTGTGATATTTGTAAAACCTTGAGTCAAGCTCGGGGAATGTTCGTTGGATTGACATCGTGAGATTTGAGGGCCAATCGCGCTTGCAGGACGACAACCTCCAGAGCAAACCTCGCATGCACACCGTCTCCCAAATTCCCGTAAGATATCCCGCTCCTCCCAGAAAGGACGCTGCCATTTGAGGCGGGTTGGTGAACCCGACCGGCATAACCAACCACCGTTCGAGGATGATCAGGCCCTGCGCCGGCGGGTCTCTCGGCCGCAAATAGCCCGGTTTGAAAACAGGTGTTCCTCTTTCCCCTAGAATACGAGAAACTCGGTCTAGCTTCATGTGCGCCGTATGCAATAAACGAGTTCTCGTTATGCATCTGAAGTTTGTTAACAACTTGAACAGGTTATGAGACGGCGTGAGAACATGCTTTCCCATAAGCACAAGCTTTGCGTTCTTGTCAGGCCGTACTCGGTTCCAAACTCCATCGGTCCCAAGCCGACTCTTGACCTAGACTCCGACTCCTGATCCAGCGCCCGCCGGGAGGCTATTCCAAATGGACCGGAAGTTAGACTTGCCCTGCCGGCATCGCGGACTCGACAACCGCCTAGACGGCATTAGGCCACTTCAAGATACTCTGAACGGCGTCGTACTCGTCTTTTAGCTCGCCCTCTACATGCTAGCATGCAGGTCATGGGCAGTTCGATCCAAAGTGTCACCAGGGACAAACTCTTGGGCCAGAAAGTTTCGACAAAAAGTGCCGAAGGGGAGTGCGAATCTCCAATTCGCCGAACCTCGCTTGCATATATGCGAATAACCAATGGAGGTGAAACTGGGGTTTGGCCTTGATGGAACCTGACCAACTCGCGCATATCCAACAGTTCACGGAGGAAGCTATCGTCTTCCGCCTCACCACTTCGCCTTGAGAGAGTTTGGCCTTGCTTAGCTCTCAGCTATTATCGAGGGAGAAATAAAGTTCCTCTCCGCGAAGCATTAAGTTCACCCAACCTGCCGGGAACTTGAATCGCTGATATGATGATCAGTTGAGTTTGTGGTTACGACGCAGCCCCCCCACCCGGCAAAATTACTACGGCAAATTTACCCTATTTACGGGCCCAATTCTGGAAATACCATATGAGCACTTTGACCTGTACCCTCCACCAGTTGAGGAAAACAGTACAGAAACCCCACATGTTCCTGCTGGCAAGCAAAACCTCTGAACATCAACACCACTTAAGAAGGTTCAACTGGGATCAGGCAAATATCTCACAAGTTGCTTTTTATCCGGGAGGGACTTCTCCAAGCGCAAATTCGTGGGCGAGACAACCAACAAGCTTCCACTAGACTCCATGTCCAATTCCTTTCGCAATAAACCAAACAAACTCTAGCGGCCGAAAAAAGTCAAACTAACCCGCATAGCAGGCTGCAGACTGTACTTGTACTCCTACTACTATCAATGGGCAACCGTAAGAATACCGCAATGGAACCGCAATGACTCCAGTCGCATATGCATTGATGGCTAAGAGAGGCAGTCCTTGACTGCTCTTTTCCCTTTCAGCATTCGTTAGCGTTGAGTCTATCATAATGCCGTGTGCCCCCACAAGCCGAAGATAAATGAGGATCTTTTGTTGATTACGAAAATTGGATCTCCCCTTGTCAATCTCCTCGAATCCGGCCATCATCTCTATCTCTAGAATAGTGTAGCATCAACAGAGGAGTACTCGAGCTGTCGATTTTCTCACATCGCCGCCTTAACGACAAACCCAATTCGTCGGTCTTTGAAACATGAAATGGATGACGGGCTATTCTCGGTTGAACGCCGACAGCGAGGTGGCATTGCCGCTTGAAGCTGAGAAGTCATCGATTTCATTGAGTCGTTGGATGTCAAGTTTTGGTTCGAACCCGGTCGACTTTGTATGGCGCTTCACATGTTATATCATGTTTATTACCGGTGCTTTGATGATGGTGACAGCTCTAAGATATGCCCCATCGGACAAGTACTGTGCTGCGCAGCTTAGTGTTTGGTGTAAGTGTAATGAGCTCCTCTCTTTTCTCTTTTTCTTCCAAATCTTCCACTGCATTGTAAACATGGGCACTTACTGATGAAATAACTAGCTCCTCTATTGGAAGCTGTCGAGTATGAGCAACATGACTTTGAAAGTGGCCTCGGTGTAGATAACTCAGGCTTCACCGGCCTTCCCACTGCAGAGATGGAGGCTAAGTGGGAACGTCTTTCCCAAGGTATGAAGAGATATCTCACGAGAGCAGTGAAGTAGATACATTGCTGACAGTTTATTTTGTATAGTCCCTGGTGTCATCATTCCACCTGATCGTGTTTCCTATCTCAACAGAAGCGTCGACCAAGGTTTTGTGTCCGCAATTCACGACTCTCCTTCCTTAGGTTACATCGGTGTAGTTGAGGTCTTTCATCACCTCCACTGCCTCAACATGCTACGGCAATACATATGGAAAGACTCATACCCTCAAGATATAACTCCCAGCCTCCTCAAGTCTAATTCGCCAGAAATTGCCCGGGATCACACAAGTCACTGTATTGATACGCTGCGTCAGGCACTTATGTGCACCGGCGACGTTACCCCATATTTGGTTTATAAGAAGAAAGATTCTGAGGCGTCAGAGGCGCCTATCAGAGAGGATTTCCAAGCATCTCACAAATGCAGGAAGTTTCCCAAGTTACTAGATTGGGTGAAAAGGAATGGTGTTGCATTCTCGTTGAAGTCAGTGAGCCACGATATGTAGTATACTATTCCTACCCTCTTGATGGTTATCTTAGTTTTGCCTATGTTGCTTGTCTTGGTTGGGAAGAGCTGTCAAGTGTGATGTCAAATTTGTGTAGAGTATGCTCGTTGGCTTTGCTTACCTAGTCACAGTCAAGGTACTGCACCAGGAGCTCTTGCAGCAAGGCCACTAGGGAATGTATGCTGTGAACAGCCCTATGGTAAGTCCCTCCGAGAGGAACCTCTGCACGTGGCACGTGGCGAAAGAGGTCAATCAGGGATATTTTGACAACTGATCGACTCTCCCGCAGTTACTCCGCTTCTTTTGACTTGATATCAATATCTCTGCGGGGATCCTACCTGTCAGCTCAGCCAAAGGCTTGTTTTTGTGTAATGATGTCCATCGTATGATGTAGTTAGCAAACGGGGCGCTCCTTCCAAAGTTAATCTGTGAGATGCTGACGGATATGTGACTTGATTGTACTTCGTTTCTGTTGCGGCCGAGAGACTATCCCGCCCGCCGGAACCGCCCGCCGGCTGCTCCGCCCGTTTCTGCTCCTGTACCATGACACTACTTACAGGTAGGACAGAGGAGTTACACGTAGGTCATGTACCGAGAGATGGTTCGTGAGTTCTTCATCTAATGGATGGTGTGTGGGGGCACCTGGATCAGTAAGTTCGAAAAGGCCTGAACCAACCGAAGTGTAAGCGATGTGGCGGTGGAGATGTTAGGGATGTTAGGAAATTTCTTAGACTCTGACCAACTGCCCTGACGTATAAGGTCATCAGTCATCCCACGTTTCCACGTTTCCACTTCAGATCGGCCCTTATATGATTGGACTTTATGTCCCTCACACAAGTAAGCATACCCCAGTAGCCTTTGGTCCCAACGGAGGGGATGAGATATGCCTTTTCTAGCTTTACTTAGTCTGAACTATAGACTCCAAAGAACCACACGCAATAAAGGTAAAGCCAGGACCATGAACTTGATTGAACTTTGCGACGGTTAAGCTGAGAAATTTTGAGCATGGCACATGATGCCGACATAACTTTATGGTTAACTCAAGATGGCAGGAGAACACATTAAGTTCCAGCTGCTGAGAGGGCCGAAATGAGGTTATGAGTCGGCATGTCGATGTCGGACCAGTTTTTCCGGAAAGGAGTTGAACAGCTTTGGTTATCATATGAACCGTGCTGAGCGTCTGCAAGATAGGGGGCGTCAGTGGGTTTCAACTCTTAGAGAACGTAGGCATGAAGTTATGGTGCAACGCCATCATTCAGCTGCAGTGACGACTTTGGTACTGCGCCCACCCAAACAGTTTTGCTGGCCTAAACATCGCTGCTCGGTTCACTAATAGGGGAATAAGGAGGACAACTCAAGTGCCGAACGAGACTCACCATATATGCCTTGACGCTATCAGGATGAACTTCATCTATTGTCCAAACGACGACTCCATTGGGCCGAGTGTCCAAGGCTGCCGTAATGACTTCGACTTCACGCTCAAGTTCGAGAGAATCTTCCTGGCAATCTTACCCGCTACCTTGTTCATCGCCCTGTCGACTTCAAGGATCATAATTTTGGTTCGCAGACCAAAGATAGTGGGCGGTATAAGCTTTCAGTGCATCAAGCTCGTATGTGCATCGCGAAATGTGTTTCAAACACTCATGTTAACTCATCAAAATAGGCTGCAACTACCATCTACGCAGTCTTACAACTGGTAAATCTCATTCTCAACAGTACAGTTACCGCCCGGGCAACGCCGCTTTCAACTGTTGCTTCTGCCCTGAGCCTTATCGCAGCACTATGCATGCCGGTACTGAGCTTCTTTGAGCATTCTCGCTCACCGCGGCCTTCCATTTTGCTCAACACATTCTTGATCTCAACTATCCTCTTGGATGCTGCGCAAGTACGATCACTATGGCTATCCGCCGTCACCTTCCGCGAAATCACCATAGCGCGAGTTTTCACTGCTGCCGCCGCCTGGAAGATTGTTTTGGTTGTGTTGGAGTCTTGGCAAAAGCTGCCGTGGATTCCCTGGGACCGCAAAGATCACAGCCCAGAGGAAACAAGCGGCGTATTTGGATTAGCGACCTTCTCATGGCTCAATCCACTTTTCATGTGTGGTTATAAGAGAGTCTTGACTGTACCGGATCTCTTTCCTCTCGATAAGAGTTTGTCAGTTAAGACTCTCCAGGACACTACCCGAAGACTAGAGCCTCAGCGTTTTCAGGGGCAGAGCCATGGTCTTGCCAGAGCGCTCGGGAAACGCCTGGTCGCTCCATTATTGCTGCCAATTGCTCCCAGGATTGTGCTCCTTGGCCTTGTGTTCTGTCAGCCATTTCTCTTGGAGGCTCTTCTGAGCTTCCTAGAGGATCCGAAAGCCAATCAATACGCCAATAGAGGTTACGGGTTGATAGGCGCTACGTTCATCGTCTACATGGGCATTCCGATTGCCAATGCTTTGTATTGGTATTTCCAGGAACGGCTCTTGTGTGCGATACGCGCCTATTTGGCTGCAGCAGTTTACAGGAAGACCCTTCAGGCCAAAATCTCAACTGCGGATAACTCGGCTGCCTTGACATTGATGAGCGCGGACATTGAGCGAATCCGCATGGGGCTTATGGAATTCCACGAGTTTTGGGCCAATCCGATACAAGCCGGTCTGGCCTGTTGGCTGCTCGAAAAGAAACTCGGCGCCTCGTTCGCCGTACCCATCGTTCTCATTATGCTATGTATTGCCAGCTCTTCGATTCTCATGCGGTATATCGGGCCACGGCAAATGGCTTGGATGGAGAAAATCCAAAAGCGCATCAGTCATACGGCGAACGTCTTTGGTAACATGAAGTCCCTGAAAATATCAGGATTGGAGGTTCCTGTTGAAGACATCATCAATTCGCTACGGCTGGACGAACTCAAGGTCGGAAGCAGATTCCGGTGGTTCCTCGTCATCTCGGTGGGCATCGGATTCACACCTGTCCTGCTGGCTCCTGTTTTCACCTTGGCTTTCACAGCTCGGGATCTCGACGTCACGACCATCTTCACCTCCATTTCGTATTTACTCCTGCTATCAGAACCGCTTTCGTCCCTCTTCCAGCTGGTTCCTCAGTTGATTGCGGCTTTTACATGCCTACAAAGGGTGCAGTCTTTTCTGCAGGAAGAATCGCGGCACGATTTTCGAGACCACGAGGTTTTCGTTGATCCTAAGGTTCTGGGTTCGCACAGCGCAGCCTCGCCAGTTGCTAAAATAATCAACGCAAGTTTTGGCTGGACTGAGGAGTCTTTCGTCCTGAAAAACATCAACGTTGTGATTCCTCCCGGTCTGACCATGGTGATCGGCCCAGTTGCTTCTGGCAAATCCATGTTCTGCAAAGCGTTACTCGGCGAAATCCCCTTTGCGGAAGGCCACACTGCCATGAATATCAACTGCCGCACTGTTGGATACTGCGAACAAGTTCCATTTCTATGGAACGCATCTATCAGGGACAACATAGTTGGTTTCTTCACGGCCGTGGATGAGTCGAGATACGCAGCCGCCATTGAGGCCACTATGCTTTCCCAGGACTTCCGTCTTCTTCCCCAGGGCGACCTAACCGTGATCGGCAGCAATGGAATTAGTCTGAGTGGAGGACAGAAACAGAGAATTTCTATTGCGAGAGCTCTGTATAGTCACTGCGACCTCCTCATTTTCGATGACGTCTTAAGCGCTCTTGATGCAGATACACAGGAGCACGTCTTCCGCCGCGTATTCGGTCCCAGTGGGATGCTCAAAAGAAGAACTGCGAACGCTGTTCTCTGTACCAACCTTTCGCAGCATCTCCAGACAGCTGACTATGTCATCGCCCTGGCCGCTGACGGCACTGTTGCGGAAAAGGGCAGCTTTGATCATGTCATTGCCAGCGGGCAAGACGCCTTCCATCATTTACTAGGGTCGACTGGTCCGAACAATCGATTGGATAACGAGAAATCAACGACATCAGCATCAATCGCAGACATTGACATTCCAACACCCCATGACCGACACACATCATCTGAGGACCAACGGGATACCAAAGATGGTGCACGCAGTATGGGCGATGCTTCGGTGTTTCGGTTCTACTGCCGGAAAATCGGAGCAATTCCGATGCTCGCATTCGCTGGTTTCGGCATCATGTTTGGCTTTACTTACAACTGCCCGACTATTTGGCTTAAGTTTTGGGGCGAGGATGTGGTCTCAACGAACCCGGCACATTCGACATCGTTCTACGTTGGTCTTTACGCTCTATTCCAGTGCTTAGCACTGGGTTCTCTCATTGCGGAGGCGATTCTTGGCCTAGTCGTCATCATTAGGCTTTCTGGAGCGAACTTGCACAGGGACACCCTCCGAGCCGTCTTTGCCGCGCCCCTGCGTTACTTTACGGTGACAGATACAGGGGTACTGACGAACCTATTTTCTCAAGACATGACTCTCATAGACGGGGAGCTTCCGCAGGCCCTCACCAACACGTCGCTCCAAGTATGGGTCGGGCTGGGATCAGCTGCTGTGATTGCGAGCTCGTCTCCCTTTGTGATGATCTCGTATCCCTTCATTGCGGCAATCATCTATGGTATTCAAAGGTTCTACCTGCGTACTTCTCGTCAGCTGCGTTTGTTGGATTTGGAGGCAAAGGCTCCTCTCTAGTAGGTCTCAACTCCATCGGTCATGGGGTTTGACGCTTTGCTTATCTGTCTCAGCACCAATTTTATTGACACCATCAGAGGTGTGGTCACCTTTCGTGCTTTTGGCTGGACGGATGAAGCCACTCGTCTCAACAGCTCGCTGGTGGACACTTCACAGAGGCCTGAATACCTCTTAAGTATGGTGCAGCGTTGGTTGTCATTTGTCCTGGGCATTGTGGTCGCCCTTATAGCCGTGCTTGTGGTGACCCTTTCCACACAACTGCGCTCCAACGCAGGCTTTGCCGGCGCTAGTATGGTTTCCATCATGTCGTTTGGGAGAACACTGGCGAACCTGGTTGAGAAGTATACGTTATTGGAGACCTCTATTGGTGCTGTGGTGAGGCTCAGATCGTTTTCCGAAAACACCCCTCGTGAGAAATTGGCAGGAGAGGTTGTTTTTCCACCTGCTTCGTGGCCGGAAAAGGCATTGGTCGAAATCAAAGGAGTATCTGCGTCTTACAGGTAAGTATAGGCCTGATCAAAATAACGTTGATTCTATCAGAATTTGCTGACCGACTTTGAGATACCATCACGACTTAACTTTGAATGAGAATAGATCGAACACAGCTTCAGACTACGCCAACCTCGCTCTTCAGAACCTCACGATTACCATTGAGCCGGGTCAAAAGGTGGCAGTTTGCGGACGTACTGGCAGGTGAATACTGACCTCAAAACATGATTTATGGTTATTCACTAACACCATGAACAGTGGTAAATCATCACTCGTCCTACTCCTTCTACGCCTCCTGGACCCTCTTCCATCCTGTTTCGGTGATATTTTCATTGACGGTCTCTCCCTCTACACAATCGACCGTGCCACCTTACGCCAACGTGTGATTGCGGTTCCCCAAGACCCCGTGTTCTTTCCAGATGGCGTGTCTTTCAGAATAAACCTCGACCCCTTTGCAATTGCGACCGATGAAGAGTGCCAAGCGGTGCTGGAAACTGTGCGGCTCTGGGGATTGGTCAGTGAACAAGGCGGGCTCGGGGCCTCGATGAACGCGGACGCTCTTAGTATTGGACAGAAACAGCTTTTCAGTCTGGCGAGGGCGGTCTTGCGGAAGCGCGTGCGCATGCGTGAATTCTTAGCAAGTGCTGGGATTGAGTATGTGGATACTGCTCGATCCCTAGTTGACAAAGATGACATAGAACTGCAGCCAACATCTGACACTCTTCGCGAAAGCAACTTTGGCGGGCTGCTTATCTTGGATGAATTCAGCAGCAGCGTCGATGTGGAGACGGAGAAGCAAATGCAGCAGATTCTATGGAGCGAGTTCAAAAGCTATTCTATATTGATGATAAGCCACCGGCTCGACATGGTAATGAACTTCGACAGAGTCGTGGTGCTCGACTCTGGAAAGGTGGTTGAGCAGGGCATTCCACAAGACCTGGTTCAGAAAGAGGGCAGCTGGTTCAAACACCTATGGACAATCGGTAGAGAGCAGTGAGAAAAGAACCGCAGGGCATTGACTAAGAGGCTTGTTGAAACCAGATTGTCACTGAGTTGAGAGGTATCTTCTGGGAATTTATTACAGTTGTTAGATTGAAGTCCACAAAATGGAAAGGTTTCAAGCTGTTCGGCAGACGTAATAAGAGGCCAGAACGTAGTTGCCAAATGATTTTAATACCCGACTGCAACCATTCTACAAAATAACAACATTTTTAACTATCAATATATGCGAATCTAAGAACTGCACTATGGCATTATCGTTGCATGTCCTATCCCAGTACTGTCTCATGGAGAAGTTCAGCGCGAAGTTGATGTTTCAAAAGCTCAAGACGGCGTATTTCTTAGATGCGAACTTGGCGAAACGTAACGATACATGAACAGCAAGCCCTCTTAAGCTAAAGGCTTAAATTGAAATATTTATTAGAGTCTGCTCACTCGAGTGACCAGATAGATAGGTACAGACATGGATTATATTCAACTATCTTAAATATGCATCTCTCTAACATTCATATCGCATCGTTCGACTCATCCTCAACCTAAGGCATTGTAACAAATGACAAGGGCACTGCATCCCTTGAGACTCGGGTTATGACAGCCTTAAGCGCACCAAATGTACAAGTTTTATCTGACGGTCCAGTTTTCATCAATCCAGTCTGAAATCTTATCAAAATTGCGACACTTGTGGTGCGTGTTAAAGTCCGCACGCGCACCCGCCGGTCCGCCTATGCGAACCATGAGGGGGGTGACGTCGGCGAAGCACATGAGTGAGATTCGCAGGGCTTCCAGGCAGTGATCAACATGTATGCGGTTCTTTAGTGGGTCGTTCGACAGCCCAACTGGGATCTTGTCATACTTGCCCACCTGCCACCAGGTATACACCCGTATCATGTTCTACGCAGAGAGCGAGCGTATCAGCAAACCTATTTCGGCGGAATTTGGGGAGCGAAACTGGTCATGTGGGCTTACCAGGCAGTGGAGTTGATGGAAGACCTCAAGCAGTGCAACATAACCGTCGCCTACATCTTCAGGCACATGCTTCAGGTGATCTTCTTCAGATCGGTTGAGACCTGCAAGCCTTTCAGGCGGGATTTCGACCGCATGCTCTGATTTTTGGTCAGCTGGCGAAGGCTGGTGTGTGGGTGAGACGTAGTAGCATGCTTACTATACGTGAGGTCAAACCAGGCTTGCTCTCTCTCTGGAGTTGGAAGCCCACGGTAAATGCTTGTTGAGTTAAAGGCGTCATTGAAATCCATTTGGACATATTCAACGGCCTCAAGTGCAGGAGCTGTATGAGTTAGAACGCTTCTGTGTTTTGTCTTACTGCCCAGCTTCGCCAGGAGGGTTGAAGGCCAAGACTTACACCACATAGACAGTTGACGAGCACAATCCTGATCAGTCGGAGCTCGCAAGAAAGAAAATACGAAACCAAAAGCCATGCTGAGAACCAGTATACTTAGGGGAATGAGGGAGCTCCCAAGTAAAGCAGTAATCCGTGATGGAGCTCTTTGGTTCCATTCTATCCAGCGGAAGCGCTGCGCAATACTCTTCTCGCCGGCGTGGCAGTCGCCAAAGTCTTCAACAGATTCAGAGTCACGGCTGTCGGCCGACATGAGAGGCTTGTAAGATGGGCTCTTGACTTCCATTGCGGACAGCATTGTGATTGGGCTGAGTACGAGGGCGAATTCAGAATGAAGAAGGGTTAGACAAGTAGGAGACAGGGTGCCTAACGCGTGGCCTATTGATAGCGGAAAAAAGGAGTCTCTGAATGATATATGATCGCATTTCCGCAAATCGCCTGCTCGGGTGAATACGAATGCTTCCCTTACTCAAGTAATTAGAGTCTAACCCACGGAGCGGCAGAGGATGCGAGAGCTTGAATTTTCCAGAGGTCAATTTCGTTGCGGCAAAATGCTTTAACTTCCTCTATACTGAGAGAGTTCCAAGAAGGTCAAGAAATCCCTTCGAGAATCTACTGATTCCGTCGTCAGAAGAACGTCGTGCATATGGATCAGTCTAGCAAAGTCTTTTCGCTAGCTCGTTTCATCGTGTTAATGGACCATGTTGAAGGGTTAGTACTGTGAAGCGGAATTGGCGGAGTTGTTGTTTCCTATGTTGTTGGTAATTAGGAAAGGGCATTATTGAGGCTAGGTTGTGATGCTTGCCAACATTCCTCATCAGGAAAAGACCAAAAGTAAGATCGATAATGGTTGCAGCAGTATTTGACGGAGATACAAAGAAGGTACAAGTCGTAGGGTCGCCAAGGATATGTTGCGAATGGAAGTTGAGGGCATACGGACGGAAACTATCGTGTAAGTAGCGTGAGGAGGTGTTTCGCGAAGATAACGTCGGGGCCGGGCTTCCTTCTAAGAGAAGTCAGCCAACGCGAACCAATTCCCATTAACGAGCGGATACGCATCCAAGAGACGCTTTGGACACTCCCTGATTTGGCTTTGATGATGCATCTATTGAATGAGTCGGACCAAGCGCGCGCCCGAAGTTAATAAATTACTAAGTACCCATCTATTGAATGAGTCAGTGGAACTGTTGGGGTAAGGTTAGCCGCTAGTGAATTTTGACAACGTATTCCTATAGACCCTTAGAACAAACGGATAGGTTCATGTTCGAGACGAATTGCTTGAGTCGTGCGATGTTGTTGAATGCAGTGGAGTGGAGGCATGATGTGAAGCCGCGATGTCTAGAGCGTGAAGTCGACTGGAGTCATGCAAGAGGCGCATCACATTCCCAAGATGAAAAGTCCCGAAGGCTCAGAAGTACGCAGACGAATGGCTTCTTTCAGGTTGGCCTTATATGTTGCCGTTTGAATATAAGTATAGCGGCTTCCCACACTTCAATCAGTACAGTTTCTCTCATCATCACAGCCTCAACGATCAACACAACACAGTAACATATTCTTCTCAAGTCCTGAATTGAATACCAACCCCTTTTCATAATCAAAATGAAGTCTGCCATTCTTGCCATTGTAGTCACCCTCGCGGCTTCCGTCGCCGGCTCGCCCGTCTCTGAGCGCGCCATTGGCAGCATCACCGTGAAGCGCTCTAATCTCATGAACACGGCCTCCAAGCGCGACAAGGCTGCTGATAAGGTCACCGAGGAGAACATTTCGGACAGCGTCAACTACATCCTGAAGTTGTTCATTGACGGAGACAAGCACCCCGACGCCTACCAGGATGAGATTGACGCTGCTGATCCCAAGCAAGTCCTCGGGTAGGGGATTCCATAGGAATCAAAACCACAGTCTCTGCGGTAAGTTTCTGGACACATTTTTTGCAGTTTCACAGCACCACTTGGTACCTATTACTAACGTATTCGTTGCATCACTAGGCGAGATGTCTTACTTTCAGGTAGAATCTACACCGCAGACCAGAATGATTGCGTTGGACACTGGCGGCTCTGAGCGGCGGACCCGCGATATGGGAGTACTGTACTCTACCCACTGTAAATGGTGGCAATCTCATATTTGTTAGCTACGTAGTCCTGGTTTTCGGATTAAACTAACCAAATGAGACCAACGGATTACACCGCACAGAGCTATGGACAATCCGCCTTGGTCGAATGATGTTGAATATGCTAACTGTTGAACCGCTAAGTTAAGTCGTTGACATCTTGTAATGCTTAGCTCCTTAAACTTGTATTATGCATTGTCCTAGAAGCCGTGAGGTCTAGCCACCTGCAGTCTGTACCCGGCGTGTTTTCAGGGATCATGCCTACAACCTGCAGCAGTTCGTCTAGTAGTTGCCAATAAGGAAGACGAACCGTTCTGTCAAAGTCACGATAGGATAGCCATTTATGTGGGCCGTGCTCTTCAGTTTACTGTAGTAGTGTTATCTGCAATGTCAGTAATACATAATAGTGGCTCTAGTTTTAAATGTCTAATAGAGAATATATCGCCCCTGGAAAGATGGCTCTGTGAATCAGATAGCTTGGGATTATATGCCTCTTGCTTGGGGATAATTATCCACGTTGTGGGGATGAGGCCATCATAACCGCAGTGTTTGTATGAGATACCGTATATGAAAGAGTTTTTATGTTTTAAAGAAAAAGTCACCAGGGTCGAAGAGAAAACAATCAAGTATCAAAACCTGATTTTATCCGCCTCATAGCGCCGGAAGCCTCACCAAGAGCAACAGTCCCAGTGCAGCAACGCAAAAGCAAGCACAACCTAAATATGGCAATCCGATCCAGAAGCCGCCAAGTTCCATGCCCAAACTGAAGAGACCAGCAAGCACAGGCTGTGCAAAAATCATCCCGGCCGTCTCTACGAGCGACATGATTGAATAGAGCTGCGTCCTGTGCGCGCTGTCCACGTATAATGCACAAAGACTGCGCGCATAGCTGCCCCAACCTGAAGCAAGTGACAAGAGCGCGAGCCCGCCGGTAAAGGCGCTCAAAGTCGGCGAAACAGCCATAAATAGGCTGCCAAGTAGGAACATGGCGGAAGATGCCCGGGCGAGGAAGAGATCGCGCTTGTTGCTGTCAGTAAAGCGCAGGACCTTTGGTGCCCGGTGTGAGACGAGAAACTTTGAAAAGTTTGGTAAGACGGCGGTGATGACGACGAGGACACTGAAGCCGTAAAAGAATGAGAGAAACCCCGTTTGAGACGTTGGTATCTGGTAGCGCCTAGAGGCGAAGATGATCATAAACTGAAAGATAGACAGCGTAATGGGGAATAAGGCAAGCATTGCCAATATAAGAATGACCAGAGATGGCATCATTAAAAGACTTGAGACTTTCCTCAAGTGGTGAGATAAGCGCTGAAAAATGTTGATGGTAGGCCAATCCATAGAGACATCTCTCGGAGACCGGGCTGCCGGTCGTGTCTCCGGGATGAGGCGGATGGCGAAGCCAACGGTTGCGAAACCAAAGAGCGACAAACACATGACTGGCCACGGCCCGGTCTTGTCCATCATCCACCCGGCGATCAATGGGGAGCCGAGGTTGCCAATCATGGATGACAGATGGGCGGTCATAAACTTTTTAGCTCTGTGAGCATGGTGAGCAGAAGCCAGCACGGAACGGGACATATTATACCAACCTATTTTCAGGGGTGGTGATATCGGTGAGCATTGAAAATATCACAGCAGACACAACAGGATTGCCTCCGCCGATAACCAGTAAGCACGAGCCAAGCCACATCGTATTGAGTGGAATTGTCGGAGTAAACGCGCAAACCGCAAGGAACCATAGCTGATCGAGCATCGTACCCAGCACAGCTAACCGGAAAACTATCTTCCTCCCCACCCGATCTGCAACGATGCCCCAGGGTAATGCAGCCACCGCAGCGATGGCGGCTTGGAGAGAGCCGTAGATGGCGAATATCATGGCGACCTTGCTTTGAATGGAATCCTCCTTGCACCGGTTCTCACCGATAGGGTTCAGCACGCCGTAATGCTGCCGGCATACGATATCCTCAACTTGGCGGGTGGCGGGAATGGTCCACAACCCGGCTGAGCTAGCGAAGAGGAGGATGACGGCGTACAAGACCGTATCAGTGCTGTCAACTATATGATTCTTGGGCTCATGGACGGTGGCAGAGATATTGGTGGATGTGTCGACATCACTGCGGTGAGCTGCGGCTTTCTGAGGCTGGACCAGTGGTTGGAAGTCATCAGAGAGTAACGGACTTGATTCTGAGATTGTGTATGAGTTTTCGGATACTAGACACGGCTTCGTGTCATCGTCGCTAGCTGGAGGGCTTGCGTGAGGAGGCATCTGGCTGCGTGCAGTGTGCTGCATTGTCGTTCAATTCGCCTGATGTAATCGCGTACGTTGGTCCAAAGAATATGGAAACGCACCCAGGACAGAAAACGAATTTGACGTGTGCAAGACTGTGCGAATATCTAGAATGCATGACTCAAACGATATCTTTGAGGGGGGTAAGTGGGAAAGCCGGCCGGTACTTTTTAGTCATAGCTTGGTTCCGACGAGAAGAATTACTTTTCTATGGCAGGACCCAAGAGACACGACGGCCCAATTTGTCCGACTTCTCGGCAAGTAGTCTGAGCTTATTCGTACACTGCACACGAATGGAATATTGATGTATAGTAGTTAGGAAAGAATCGGGAACCACAAAAGAGCTTATATGCCTGACTGGATAATGCCCGGAAGTTCCCAGGAATATCATTGGGAGATGGTCGCAGACGCTCAGGTTCGTTACTTACAAGCGCCATCCCATCATCCTTGAGGGGGCCTTTCTGGATGCCGCTTCGGCACCCGAACAAAGTTCTGACGATCTCTCGCCGGCCCTTGAGGCTTCACATCATCTTGATCGGGGTAAAATGCACGCAAACTGCCTCTTGCCTAGCTTTTCAACCCTTCTTATCCAGAGAATTTACTGTTCTTGTATGGCTGTCTACGTGTCGAACGTCCCGAGTTACTTCCAGTACCATGGCGAAACACATCTGGAGGCTCCTTTTGAGAGCACTTTTTGTAGTAGCGGTGGTATTCGCCGCAGAAGAACAGAAGAAAACGTACATCGTTCACATGGAGCAGGCAGAGAGTGTGAGTGGCGCGCGTCGGAGGTCCTTGCAACAAGCCTCCCTCGACGCGATTGGTGCTGACCCTGCCTCTGTCCTCTATACATACTCCAGTACCATGAATGGATACGCTGCTCAGCTTACCGAAGCACAAGCCGAAGCGTTGCGCGCCTATGGAGGTGTGTTGTCGGTGAGGCCTGAAAGGATGTTTCAACTCCACACCACCAGGACCCCTCAGTTTCTCGGCCTTGCCAGCAACGAAGACCTATACGGGCAGTCCTCTTTAAGCCAGAGCGCCTATCTTGAGGATAGAAATGATACATACGGCAAAGAAGCCGAGTCGAATATTATCATCGGCCTGCTTGATACCGGAGCTTGGCCCGAGAACCCCGGTTACAGCGACGAGGGGATGGGCCCCATTCCGAAGATATGGAGGGGACAATGTGAGGAAGGAGAACAGTGGACGGTTCAAAACTGCAATAAGAAGCTTATCGGAGCGCGATTCTATTATAAGGGATATACTGCCGCGAGGTCAAATGCGACTAACCCATTCAACTGGACCGGAGAGTATAAATCCCCTAGGGATAACATCGGCCACGGCACGCATACATCCACGACCGCGGCCGGTTCCGAGGTTCGAAATGCAGGCTATAATGGCCTAGCAAAGGGCACCGCCCGCGGTATCGCTAGATACGCCCGTATAGCTATGTATAAGGTCTGCTGGAAGGAAGACTGCGCAGAGTCCGACATCGCCGCTGCTATAGACCAAGCCATCATGGACGGCGTCAACGTCTTGTCGTTGTCGCAGGGCCCTAACGAAACCGTATTTCACGATCATGATGCGATTATCGTGGGAAGCTACGCCGCTATGAGAAAGGGGATCTTCGTCTCCTTGTCCGCCGGCAACGATGGCCCCGAACTCGGCACGGTGAAGAATGTCCCACCGTGGGCGATGACTGTCGCCGCCAGCACGCTGGATCGCGACTTTCCTGCCAACCTCAAGCTCGGGAACAACAAAATTGTAACTGGCGCCAGTTTGTACAGAGATAGTGCCGCAGGGGAAAAGAACCAATCAGCAGCGGATTCTGGGATGCTCCGTCTCGTTCTCGGCGCCTACGTCAGCAAGGGGAACGCTTCTACCGCATCTTTCTGTCTGAAAGACAGCCTTGACCCGAAAAAAGTGGCCGGAAAGGCTGTCATCTGTCGCTTGGGAAGAGGTTCTCTGAGAGCAAAGGGACAGGTTGTCAAAGAAGCTGGCGGCCGCGGGATTGTCATTGTCAGCCCGGCCACGCTAGGTGATGAGACGTACGCATCCTCTTACGTCCTGCCAGGGATACACTTGAGCTATAAGCAAAGCATTGAAGTGGAAGCTTATGCGAAAACGCCAAACGCCACAGTTACCTTTCAGTTTCGTGACGGCAGAGTCGGTATACCGGCGCCGGTCATCGCCGGCTTCAGTGGTAGAGGCCCAAACATGGCAGCGCCTAACCTGCTCAAGCCCGACATCACCGGTCCGGGTGTAGACATTCTAGCCGGCTGGACAAACGACAACTCAAGCATTAATAAGGGTGATTTCGCCATCATCTCTGGTACTTCCATGTCCGCCCCCCATCTGGCTGGCATCGCGGCCTCCATCATGGCACGACGTCCAAAATGGAGCGCTGCCGAGGTCCGGTCCGCGATCATGACTACCGCATATACCACACTCAAAGGCACCTCATCGCCGATGTTAGAGAAGCCGAATAACACTATTGCGAACCCTCTCAGTTACGGAAACGGCCACGTGGACCCGATAGCTGCGTTAGACCCGGGTCTCGTCTATGATATCTCTCCGGACGAGTACCGCGACTCTCTTTGCGCTTTCAACACTACGGTCGAGTTCACGAAAGGAATCACACGGAGCAACTTTACATGCGCTCCTGGGGTGAAGCGTAGCGTCTACGACCTCAACTATCCTTCATTTGCCGCGTTCTACAACGTCTCAACGACGAACGGGACGTATACGGCCATGTTCTCGCGCACTGTCAAGAACGTGGACAGCGCCGGAACTTACAACGTTCACGTCTTGGTAGATAACCCGGACATGGTCACTGTTAGCGTGAAGCCCGCTGTGCTTGTGTTCAAATATGCGGGAGAAAAGCAGACTTATGTAGTAGCAGCGAAGATGCAACCGTCTCGTATTGCTAATGTCACGGCTTTTGGCAGACTGGAATGGTCGGATGGGAAGCATGTAGTGGGCAGCTCAATGGCTTTCATATGGGGGTTTTCGCGTTGACATACAACTTCTTCAGCCTTTTAAGATCATTAATAGGCGTAGAAATATTGGGGTTTGTCAAATTTAAGTGTAGTAAAACATGGTGAAATGAGTTGGAATTCAGTTATTTGTTCTTGCCAGAACAGCTTGACAGTTTCTGATTACACGTGCCACACTATCCACTCTCCACTCCATAATGGAACTCTCTTAGTGATTATGTCAAGAATTACAGGGTGACTTCCCTTGAAGCCAAGTTCTAGTAGCTGGGTCTCGATGTCGCGATGGCGTTTAGCCATTGATGGATTATTCACGCTGGAGAAGGTCCAGGACCCTGAATAGCCTCTCACGCCAGTATACCAATGTGAAAGGCGACGGCTCAAATTACTCCATTAATGGCAGTTGTCTTTTGAAAGAAAGTCTCAGTATGTAGCCAAGATGTTTACCACAATCAGGGGACGCGACGTCCGCCGGGTAACGATGTAGTTTGAGAGTCGGTATGATCCGTGAGGGGATACCAAACAGCGGTTGGTACGTTGTTTATTTGGTAGTCTCCGAGACCCGAACCTCATCCACACCCGCCGGTATTTTATGCTTATACACTTTCACCTTCAATCGCATACCTTCGTCAATACACATTCCCGTTGCGTTACGTCTGTCATAGCTGACTGGGCAGTTTTACAAAATTTATCATTTTGTACAAGCACGATTCTGTTTATCGGGAATAATAGCTCGTAGGCCCGGTGGAATTGTCTTCTCCAGCCCTCCAGAATATGGAGAAATCCTCTCAAATCGATGAGGATAAACTAAGGGTAGTTTTGTATTACACACTCACAAATATCCAGTGGTCTGGTGGTTCACCACCGCAACGACTCAGACATCCTCTGCAGGGAAGAATCCTCACCTGCTGCACCAACGATACGAGAATCGACTAATGTCTGCCAAGATCCCTCGTGTCCGCGGTTATGCCAATAAACCTCTTCTGTGGCCCCTAACTGCATATTTTCATATAACATCTCTGTTATTGCCCATACCACACTCACATCACTCTTTTTCCAGTGGTTTCTGAGCCATGCTGCTATTGAGTCTAGGCCGCACATGACACAAATGTTATCACTGAAGGCTGTACTGCCTGTCGCTCGGTGCTGATATATTTTATACCACAGGTGAAGATGTCTCCGTAGCAATGGCAAAGAAAAGTTGGGGTGTTTTCGAAATGAAATATCATTTAAAACATCTTGATTTTGCTCGGCATGCCTTGTGAGAACCGATAGTTCAGCAAGCAGCGACGTGCCTAGGCGTGTGTTTAGGTAACAACTACAAATCTCGTCCGCATTTTCCATCCTCCGCAGGCTATTCTTCAACTATTTCCCAGGATTGCCGTTCTTGAAGGCCGTGGATACACTGGAAAGGCAACTTCAGACAGGACAAGATGTCGACATATTGCTAAGAAATTGAAAACTTTGGCCCTACTGAACAGGCAGAGATGATTTCCTTTGAAACTCCCAAATTGAACTTGCCTATGATGCTGCATTATGTCTGAATCGACAACTCAACTCATCCCTGCTCCTCCGACAAAGTAGGTCACTCAGTTGTATCGACCGGTGACCTTCCTGTAATTCAAAGGGTTAGCTAGGGCCTCTTCGGTTATTACAAAAAGCCATTCTCATCCATAATGCAAAATGCGCAAGCAAATTGGATCCGCGGTTGTCACGTGCTTGCGCACTCCCACACATCTCCAGAATCCATCGCTTTCTCTACCACGCAAAATTCCAGCCCCCTGTCCCCTAACCTACGTCCTGCCCCCTTCCCGGTCCTGTCTGCCATCAACCATTTTCGCATGTATTCGTCAAGATCTACCGACCCCTGAACTCTTTTGAGCTAGAGTCTCTCTTCAAGGCAATGCTGCCTTTACAAAGGGAGTCTACTGAAAAGTTGACAGAGCTAAATCCAGTGCATCAAGTACGGTCCGATCTAACTTTTGGTTTACAGATATTTCTGCTTGAACGTCTCACTTCCTGTCAAGCTGGTGTATTCATATCATCTCAATAGGAACCCACGCCGCTGTCATAAGCGACCCAAACTGCGTCGATATTCAATTATAAAAGAGCGGCCGCACCGAGAAGCTTAGCATCTCAAACAATGCATGTCATCGGCGTTACGACTCAGACACGACAATGCGACGTCGACCTGTCCTGAGTCACCAAAGCGATGCCCTATCCATAACTTCTTCAACATAGGCGTCTCAGGCAGTGTCAACGAAACCATGGCTTTACGCGTCCTTTGGTTCTATAAGAAGTCATTTCTATCTCGTGTTTATTCGTTCCAATTACCTTAAGCTTGCCACATCAAGCTGCATCGCCGTTAATTCTCGCAGTTCCCAGTGTTCTCGCAGTGAACATTAATCATGAATATGTGCTAGCACGCAATTCTCACAAAGGCAGATATGCGTGACGAGATCCATTGAAGATTCAGAAAATGTTGCGTCAAAGTTCTCCCTTATATACCGGTTTGTATGTAGACCCTAATCCGCACCCTGATAGAAGGCCACCAAGAACCCATCCTCATGACAGCCAGAAGACAGGCGGCCTCAGTATCGAGTTCAGTCTAGGCATGAACTTCAAAGTATGAAGCATACCTCTCCTTCTCATTATCGTTTGGTATAAGTAGAGCGTCAATCCCTGAAATTCTGCAATTCCAAGCCAATCGCCACACTTCCTTCCACATCTCAATAGAAGCCAATTACGAAGCACTCAATCCTTAGGCTTAGTCAACGCGACGTCACTCGCCGCATTCCTATTTACACGGATGGTTGCTAAGGGGTGATCTATAGGCCAAACGATGTGATAAGTATCATTATTCATCCTCCACCGCTTATTCCACCCCTTCTCTCAGCAGCCTCGGCCCTCGTGTCGGTAATTTTGCATAGAGACCTTTGCGGAAGCATTGCATAAGCTAGCAAGTAGTGCGAGACGGAGAGTTAGCAGAAGCAGAACTAAACGACGCACCCAGACTTTACAATTCCGGCTGCTGAGGACATACCTTAATGACACAAAGACCTTGGCCAAACTTTTATACACAACACCTTGACGGTTAGCGTCTAAGGTCTACCTTTCCCAGCCAACATAAAAGACCATTCAAGCGCTGCCAGAATCTTCGATATCATGCAGAATCAAGCTGGTCTTTGGATCTTGTGTCTGACGTCCTGAAAGACGCCCAGCTGACCGGACGCCGAGCCTGGTTCCAGCTCATCCTCCGCCCCTCTATAGAGCACGTCTGACCGCACACACCTCCGTCCTTGTCCCTCCTTACCAACAATCATAGCTTATCCATCCCAAACCCTCTGTCTTTATTCTTCAGCCGAGCCACCATCCACAACACAGTTGAAACGGTGGTCTCCCCCAAGGTTCCTAGATTCTTAGGACATAAGGAGTCATCAACAATGCCGCGGGATTCGGAACGAATTGTCGCTGTTTACATGGCTTTTCCCTGCGGATACTACGCTTAAATACCGCCCTCGTTCACCTTCCGTCACACTGCCACAGATCTTTCGATATCAGACGTTCATACCATATAAAACCATACCTTTTCTTCCCATTTTCTTGGATCTAACAATGTCTCGGTTGTCAAACAATCTACTACTCGATGGGCATGGTGCCACGAACATCATCCATGTCAAAGTGTTCGCATCATCCTCAAGTTCAGAACCCAGAGCCACGCAGACTCCATCTTCAGTGTCATCCGTCGCCATCTCATACAATCCCACTCTTATTCCCCATCATACGCAACTGTCCCAGCATCCTCGACTTACTCACACCGCCCCTCAGACGGCAGCCAGAGAGCAACGGCAAACGGTGCCAATCTCAGATACAGTTACCAACAGCAACACGCTCTCTATTTGTCGGTGTGCTGGCTCTTGACCCCATGCCCACCAGCAGTAACACCATGTTGTATGCTCCCTCGAGCTGGCCAAAATCCTCCATCAACTTATAAACCGCCAGCATGTATCCACACAAATCGAACACCAAAGGATCTCGTTGTCTTGAAGGCGGCGATGTCCGCGAGAGACGCGCCCGAAAAGCACCATCAACATACTCAACAACCAAAGCCTCCACGTCCACCCTGAATCAAGACCTCATCCATACAACTGTACCTCATCCTCTTTCCCTCCTCGCCGTCCATCATAAGCTCGTGCTCATTCACCCCTCCTCAACATCAAATCCTACGATGCGCCTCTCTCTCTCTCTCTCTCTCTCTCTCTCTCTCTCTCTCTCTCATAAGCCCCAACTTAGCCATCCCTTGAACTTTGGACCAGCATCCAGGCGCAGAAAGCCGACGAGGCATATCCTGCAAACCGACAGGCTGGTGTTTCCAGTCTGCATTTGGTTTGTCCATCTACCTCAACGTCCTGGCAGCCCTTTATACAGACTCCCCAAAGATCATCATCCCCAGCATCGGCCTCTCGTCATTCCCAAGCAACCCCAGCCTTCAACACTCAAAGCAAACCGGCCCAGCGATCGAGAGTCCCACGCATCACAGCATGCCTCACCGCGGTCTCTATAAATACCGAAATTCAAGCACGAATATTTGTTTGAACGGACAATGTTGCCAGAAGGAAAAAAGAAAAAAGAAAAAGGGAGGGAAAAGGCTAGGCGACGCGCAGCTGGAGATTCATGGGGCCGCCTCTAATACTCGTACCAAGCCCACATACTTCAATCGAAGCCCATCCTTTCAAAGGCAATAGCTTCGCCGTCCGTCACCGTCTCCGTTCTGTTCTCGTTGATTCTCCCGAGAAACCTGACTCTGGCTTGTTTTCAATAGAACTCAATTGTTGCTTCACTGCTTGAGGCGTTACTCCCTCCATACGGTTCCATTGCTCAACTGCCCAAGTCGTGCCGTCTATGCAATTGGCGCTGGCTCTGAGAATTCGTTGAATAAGTTTGACGCCCCTTAAATACCTGCATGCTGCCCATATTTCTCAGTTTTCAATCAAGCTCCACCCATCCTTCAAAGATGAGGGGTAGGAGGCCAACGTACGGGAACAGATAACTCTGTCAATGCCATATATTTCATCACATGCCATCCAAGGCCTTCACGACAAGACTCCATCAACTCATGTCACACATCACACGAAACCTCACATCCAATGCACTTGAAGGGGGCAAAACTCATTGAACTTTCTCCTGACTACCAAAGCATTGCGACATGGGGCCACTTGACCCAGCAGCATACTTGGAACTGTTTGCGCGCCGTCCATTTCCTCCGCTGCAGGACTCTTCTCGTCTTTTCCTCGCGTGCCCCTACACTCTCCTTTCTAGCCCATTTCGTGAGGCATCTTGTTGTGTGTTCAACCCCAACCACCGCGCGAGTACCTTTTCAATGAAAGATATCCCGACGAAATTGCAAACAGGTTGTGGCCTAGAGCGTATGCGCCTCTTGCGAGGAACAAGTGCTCCCCCTTCCCACGGTAAACCCCAATCACTTGACAGGGCTCTCTCTCCCGAGGAAGGACGCGGCCGACTCCGAATTGTGTGTTGACGTCGTTCGTTTCCCCGTCTCTCATTGCTCTCGTTTCCCCGTCGGAAAATGAAAATAACAAACTCCCGGTTCCGTCTGAGGGAAACTCCTTCTACATGACTTTTAGGTCGCCAGCGCGATTCTATGCGAGGCGTACATGACAATGAGGACTCCCGCCTCCTCTCTAATCCAGCCATCCGTTGCGAAAATCAAAGTCCAGAAGATACAGCCAAGGGGTAAGGGGTGATGTGTAGTGACAATTGGTGAAGTGTGCTGGCAAGGGGTATTGGTTGGTGAAATTAGTCTTTGGGGAATGTGTAAGGTGTCTATATACACGTGAGTGATCTCCGTGTTCGATGCTGTGTAGTGACAAGATGAGGGCTGTGCTGTCTCCTAGTTTGACGCAGATCCGGGCTTCGACGATTGGAAACCGGCTGCTCCAGGGTACGCGCTGGGCTCGGGGAATGGGTGTGGATAATCAAACAGGTAAGAAGTTGTAATTGGACATCGAGGGTCGGCTCAGGTCTGGGCCATGACGCTGGAAGAGCCGCCAAGCTGGCGCTTGACCTGTTCCCTAGCCCAGCGCGCGGTCTCAATGGTCCTAGCCTGGAACTCGCGGTTGGTCTTGGTCTCCTTGATCAGGGCGGTAAGCCAGTCCTGGCGGAAGATCTCGACGAGCTCCCCGTTAGGGTAGGCCTCTGCGAGGTCACCGATGACACCCATTGCTGCCCTCATGAGAGCCTCGCTGCGGTTCATGTCGCTAGCAATCTGGTTGAGAAGCTGGAAGATCGAAGGAACGTAGGGCTGGAGAACAGTGGCTGGGTTCTGTTAGCAGTGTACATCATGAAGTATTGGAAATGTGACTTACTCTTGTTGCTGGCTCTCATGGCACCAATAATGCCACCCCAGGCGTCCATGATTCCCTCGCGCAGAGAGATGACGTAGTCGTACATCTCGTAGGGGCCTTCAGGACCAGCGTTGACAGTCGCAGCCTGTTGCAGAACTCCGGCAATGACAGACAGGTATGTCTCAAAGTGTCCGCCAATCGCTCCAGCAATATCGCCGAAGCACTGCAGGATCGCAGGCTTGAACTGGTTGCTGAGACTGGGGCTCTTCAGGTTGTTCAGCAGGTGGTTCATGAAGTTGTCGCAGTACGGCTGGCTCTGCTCACCCAAGCTACGGGTGAGATCGCTGACGAGTCCGATAGCCATGGCGCACAAGCTGGGCTCCTCCTGGTTGCCGAGGGCGTTGTAGAGGAAGGGGGTGAAGGCCTGCATGTACTTGTTGAAGTCCTCCTCCATGGCGTTGGCGAGCGCGCTGATGGTGGCGAAGACGGCGTCGGGAACGCTGGACTTGCCGCCGATGGTCTGGAGGATCGAGAGCAGGGTCTGCATAATGCGGTCGCCCTGGGGAATAATCTCCTTCTCCAACCTGGTGATAATCGCTTGCAGAACCGTACACAAGCTAGTCTGCATCTCCTCAAGCATGATCTTATCCTCGACACTAACAACCTGGCTCTGCATGGGAACGGTGCCCTCGAGACGCTCGATGATGACGCCGGACAGCGAAGCAATGGGCTGCATGCTCTCGGAGGCTGCGTTCTGGACAAAGACGTTGAGGACCTCGTAGGCGGCGGTGCGGACGTACGAATCGCAGTCGGGACGGGCGGTCAGACCAAGCAGGTTGGTGACGCTCTGGTTGAAGTGGGGGGTGAGAGGGTTCTGGACGGCACCGAAGTCGCCAGAGAAGCGCTCCGCCAGGTTCATCAGAGCCCAGCAGCAGGAAGATGCTATCTTTGCGTTGCTCATGAGGCCGTTGAACAGAGAGCGGATGAGGGGGTCGAGGTGCTGGTTGGGGTCGATGCTCTCCGAGACGCTCTCGGTGATCCGGCCGAGGGCGTAGGCGGTAGAGTCCTTGACATGGAGGGAGCTGTCGTCCATCATGCCGATGAGGATAGGAAGAGCCTGCTTAACAATGGGGTCGAGGACCTTCTCGTCGGGGCCGTCCATAATGGCGCCGAAAGCAGAAACGGCGGCATCACGGTGGTGCCAGTCCTCGGCACGCAAGTTGCCCTCGACGAATTGAAGGACGGGGGTGATGATGGCGGCACCGATAGCCTGGGAGTAGAGCGCGAGACACTGATAGGCGGCACGGGCCAAGTTGTACTCGTCATCGGCGGCATCCTCGTCCTGCTTGGTCAGAAGCATGAGGAGGACGGGAACAACCTCGTTGGCAGCTACGCGAGCGAAGTTGTAGAAGGGTCGCATCTGGTCGGCGCTCTCGACCTGAAGAGGCAATCGTCAGTGTGGGTCATTCCGAAGCAAAATTCGGTTCAGCCTTACCTGGGCATTGTCATCCTCGATCTGGATCTCCTCCTCGCACACAGTGCTCCAGAACTCCACGGCCAACTTAGCGACGTCCTCGTCTGAAGACTTCATGCCCAGAATGGTGAGGCCGAACAGCGCCTTCTCCATGTAGAAGCGCATGTTGTCGTAGTAGAGACCCATGATACGGTTGAGGCAGCCAAAGGCACCCTGCTGTATTCTTGAGTCATCGGCCTGGGTGGCCTCGCAAACGACCTGCATGATGTAGTTGCGCTCGCCCTCGTGCTTGAAGTTGTTGCCGACAAACTCAAGCGAGTCGCCGAGAGCCGTGATGGCGGCCAGGCGGACCTCGAGGCTCGTCTCCTCCTTGCGGGCACCCTGGACGACGGCAGTCAAGATGGCGTTGGAGTGGGCAATAAGGGCGGTGCGCAGATCGGCATCTTGGCTTTCGCAAATGTAACCGATTGTGGTGAGAGAGGCCTGCTTCTGGTGCTCGGCGCCCTCGCTGACGTTCTTAACCAGAATGCTCATCAGGTCCTGCCACTGGTTCCTGGGGAGCTCGAGGCCGGCGATGGAGGAGATGACCTGGGCAGCGGCCTGGCCAGCCTGGCTGTTGGAGGAGGCCAGTGTTTGCAGGGTCAAGTTCTTAACCTGCGTCTTCGTCTCGTCGTCTGTCTGCTGGAGCCATTTTGTCTGGAGTTCTTGGTGGCGGTTGAAGTCACGGGCGGTGAAGGCGTTCTTGAGGGCGAGACCGGCGGCAGCACGGATGGAGCCATCCGCGCTCTCGTTTGCAAGCTCTTGGACGAGGGTTGCGAGGTATAGGGGCTGTTGGGAAAGCGAGCGAGGTTAGCAAAAACTTGATCGAAGCGGTGGGGGGGCAAAGGGGAGGGACTCGGCGATCCGAAAGTGGGCGGGCACGTACGAAGTTGTTCTCGGCGGCTGATGTGAGTTGCTGCTCGGCAGCGTTGCGCAAGTTCGCGTCTGGTCATGAAATGTCAGCCTCGTCATCGTCTTATAGGTCGTTCGTGATGCGCGTTGGGGGTGAGGAGCCAAGAGAAGGGCAGGATCTGTCTCATCGCCGTGGCGACCAGGGTGGGTTCGATGGATGGCAACGGCGACGAGGCAGCCGGGGGAAAAGAGAGAAGTGCAGCGACATAGGGGAAAGGGACAGCGAGGATGTACAACTTACCAGGCGACAGCGAATTGGCCAAAACCTGGTTGATCTCTGAGCTCGACATGATTGCGGCTCAATGTGGTGTGTAGCAGGAAGTGAAAGGCCGAGCCAGTGCCAGTGTTGAGAGGTTGCAGGTCAGGTTCGGAGGGGGGGCTCGTTGACAGGTTGCACGTGTCAGGAGGTGGGAGAGGAAGGGTTCAAGGCACCGCACCTCAGGGTCAGCAGCAGCACGGGAGACGCGGGGGTGGTTTGTTTTTTTGCGGTCTGGGAGCCGGCAGCAGCCTAGGCGAGAGGAAGGTTCAGAGTTCGCGCGGCAGGGCGGGCGCAGAAAGTTACGGTCCGGGGGTGGGCGGCGGTACTCTGTTTGGTTGTAGAGAGACGAGAGAGCGGCAGAGAAAGGAGAAGAAGAGACCGAACAACGGCGCGGAGAGAGTGAGAGAGTGGAAGAGTTTGTTGTGGTGAGTGAGAGATAGCGAGAGGGAGAGAAATTCGCTGCTCTGTGGTATCCGTATTAAAATAACGAGTCTTGTCGAAAAGTGACTTTCGGGGACACGACGGAGGATGATGGCTTTTTTTGGCAAAGGAATTAGATGCGTACCGGTTAAGGGAAAAATAAGTTGGTCGCAACAACAACACAACAGACGAGAGGGAAAAGTTGTGAGTAATGTCAGGTTTTTTCTTGGGGTCTCTCTCTCTTTTTGGACGAAAAGCAGCAGGAAGGAGGAGAAAAAAATAATAGGGAGCGGGACCTCTGGGCAGGCGAGGTTGTTGACGATCAGAGGACGGGGGAGCTGGGTTGCCTTTCAGTGTGACTGGTTCGTTCCTCCTCCTCCTTTTGCTGGGCTTTCAGCAGGTGCTCTGCTGTGTCTGCGGGAGAGACAGCAGCAGCGCGGCAGGAGGGGCAGCAGGGGATCGATCAGTGCGAAGTATGGTAGCGGCGGATGGCATGCAGGCAAGTTTCTTGACAGACTGGACATCCCAGGTAGGTACCTACCTACCTCATTACCTGCCTGCCCGTTGAGAATGGAAGGTATCGCTGCTTCTCCAGGCGGCAGCAGGTGCACGACAAGGCAGGGAAGGAAGGTGCCGTACCGTCCCGGGTAGTGGTTTCTTTCTTTGGCACCAGAGTACGGGAGTCCAGTCCAGTCCCAGTCCAGTCGCTAATTACCTTGCCCTCTGGGTAACAGTGAATGAATGGAAGGGCCCAGGTATTCTGGCCCAACCAACCGGCCTATGCAATACAGTGCGTCCTTTGGCTGGCTGGATGTAGCCGGGAGCCGCTGCTCGCTGGGTAAGGTACTTCAGACTTAGGTCGAAAAAGTGGGCGGCACGAGATGGCGTTAAATGAGTGTGGGGAAGGAGAAGAGCTTCTGATGCAAAAAACCGAGGAGGGGTTGTTTCTCTCTGCTTCTAGCCTGCACTCCTTTTTGATGCGACTCCTGCACTCTGCAAAAGGCTGCCCGACGACTGGGACCTGATCCTCCGGAGACAGACAGGAAGAAAATGAGCATTCACTCACTTCAGTCCCTTCTTCTTCTCCATCCCAAGTGATGTCTACCCTATAAATGTCCAGCAAAAAGGCGCTGATGACAGTCGCAGCGCAGAAAAAAACAAAACAAACTGGATGCGGGACATTTGTTTTTTCCTTTCCTATTGCGGCCATCTCTTGGGCACAGTGCACAAGAGAAAAAAGCTCAGACCAGGCGCTACGTACCCGTCTTCTGCCTGAGAGAAAAAAAGACACCCGTTCCCCGCTACGTCTCCATCATCCACTACCTCTCTCGCCACCTGTCCTCTGCAGCGCCCTCCTGTACCTCACGATGCACCTCTAAGCCGGTTCAAGTGTCGACGACCCCACCGCATCCCAGCTCACCAACCAAACAGTGAGGCTAAACCCCCCAACAGGTACGACCAAAACCCCACACCTGCGAAAGGGGAGGAGGAGGGGTTCCAGAACTGCTAGAGTCACTCAAGCCTCACTCACTCACGCACTGAGTCTTCGTTCACTCTCATCCACTGGACAGTACCTATCTCCCAATTATCCCGTCCAGGGCTGCATCTGCATGTCCTTGGTTGCTGGGGCTGCCGCTGCGCGGCTGCTCATCTCGTGCAGGATGCAGAAAAAGCCAAAAGGAAGATACGGTGTGTGGTGTGTGACTGACTGACTGTGTGAGAAAGTGTGTGTGTGGGTGGTCCGAAACAATCTGCTGCTGCTGCGGAAACCACAAAAGAGAGCAGCCAGACGGCAGCAAACCAAGCCTGCAGGTCAAGTGACAAGAACCCAACATCTTAAACAAAAAACGATAAAAATTGCCCCTCGTTTCGTACACAGTCTCGGTTTGGCGGGGGCAGAAAAGCAGTCTTCTCAGAGGCCAACCAATCCATTCCCCCTCCTTTTTTCGGACCACACGTACACAGAAACTGTGACGTCCGGGAAAGGGGACAAGAAAGCAAGATAAGCTAAACAAGATTGAGACGAGCCGCCTGCCGCTGCCTTACCTTGCCCTGTCTGTGGTCAATGTCATTGCCGACCTTTGCTCACCCTACCCAGAGAGCAATGCGTAAGGCTACCCGCCCGCGTTTCCTTGCTGCCACCGGTTTTGTGGTTGGGTGACAGCCCATCCGAGCCCCCGAGTCAGACGTCATCCTGCTCATCCAGGTTTCCAGGCAGCCGGATCCGAGCGTGGCCCTTTTTCGTTTCCCGCTGGCAATTAGGAAATACGATCTTGGCCCGGGCCACCACCTCCCATTCACCCCTATCATTAATATTGCCCTTCACCGTCTGCACAAGGTTGACATTATGTGAAGCACTGATCGGATGACTCATGCCCAATTCAAATGCTTTTCATTCGTTCGTTGGAATCAAACAAAACAACCCTTTCATACAAGTAAAAATCGGCCACCAAGTCCAAAGTGAGGGCTTACATGGCCATGCGAGCAGCATCTTCCTCATGTCCCATTTTTGATGTCACCGAAAATGCATCTCAACCAAAACTTTTTGCCTCGTCCATATGCCTCACCAACTGGATGCTACCACCTCCTTCCTTACATGCCGTTCGCCTTCTCTTCCAGAGCCGCAACAATGTTCGGCGTCTGCCCGTTGGTACCGTTCGTAGGCTCGAGGTCCAGCTCTTGGCTCAGAGATCTTGTCGGGATGGGCTTGGCCAGGATAGGGCTACCGGGGCGGCTGCCAACAAACTGCAAATGTCTTTGTTAGCACGAATCTCGATGTCTGAGCATACGGTGGCACTCACGTTGCTGGCGGCACTCAGGAGGGCAATCAGAGAACTCTGGACCACATCCTCGTGAATACCGATACCCCAGTACTTCTGCTTGGTGCCCGTGGCAGTGCACTCGATGTACGTAGCAGCCTTGACATCGCGACCGGCACCAATAGCGTGCTCCTTGTAATCCTCGACGTCCAGGTTGATGCCAACGCTCTTCAGGGCGTTCGCCAAACTGGAGATGGGACCGTTGCCGCGTCCGCGCAACTGGTACTCCTTTCCGTCAATCGAAACCACACCCTCGAACACTCTCTTGAGGTTCTTGGTGTCTTGCGTCTTGCCAGGCGCGGGCGGCGCGGGGCTCTGCGAACGGTCGGGGGTAATGCTGTAGTCCACGATCGTGAATCTTGGGTTCTCGCGGAGGTAGTAAGTCTGCTCGAACAGCTCCGTGATCTCCTCCGACAGAAGCTCGCGACCAAGACCGTCGGCCTTGTCCTGCACGACCTTGGAGAACGCAACTTGCAGCCCACGGGGCAGGTCAAGCTGCAGCTTGCGCAGAATGATCCATGCAGCACCTCCCTTGCCGCTCTGGGAGTTGACACGGATGATGGCCTCGTATGTGCGGCCAATGTCGGCGGGGTCGAGGGGCAGGTAGGGAACCTGCCAGCGGTCCTCGTTCGTCTTGCCCTCCTTCTCGCGCATCTGGAACCCCTTCTTGATGGCATCTTGGTGGGATCCTGAGAACGCACACACAACGAGGGATCCGCCGTACGGCGCACGGGGGTGTACCGGAATCTTGTTGCAAGTCTCAACCATGTCGATGACGCGGTTGATATCAGAGAAGTCCACGTTGGGTGAAATTCCTTGCGTGTAGAGGTTCAGGGCGAGGGTGACGAGATCGACGTTACCGGTACGCTCGCCGTTACCAAACAGACAACCCTCAACTCTGTCAGCGCCGGCCAGCATAGCCAGAGAACTAGCTCCCGCTGCCTCTCCGCGGTCGTTGTGGGGGTGGATAGAGACGGAGATCTTCTCGCGCTCGCTCATGTTGCGGCAGAAGTACTCGATCTGGTCAGCGTAGATATTAGGCGTAGCCATCTCGACGGTGGCGGGCAGGTTGAAAATGATGGGAACCTCGGCAGACGGCTCCCACGCGGCCTTGACGGCCTCGCAGATGCGGACGACAAACTCGGGCGAGGTGTCGGAGAAGGTCTCGGGGGAGAACTCGAACTGCCAGTTCGTGCCGGCCTGGGCGGGGTCGTCCTTGGTGAGGGAGCGGACGAGCTTGGCGCAGCGGACGGCGAGCTCGACGCTCTCGTCCTCGGTGAAGCCGAAGATGACGCGGCGGAAGCACTCGCTCGTGGCGAGGTAGATGTGGACGATGGCGTTCTTGGCGCCCTTGAGGGACTCGACCGTCCTCTTGATGAGGTCCTCGCGGCAGGGGGAGAGGACCTGGAGGTATACGTCGTCGGGGACGGCGCCGGGGGTCTCGATCAGGCGGCGGGTGAAGTCGAAGTCGGTCTGGGAGGCGGAGGGGAAGGAGACCTCGATCTCCTTGTAGCCGAGCTCGCACAGCATCTTGAAGTAGCGCCACTTCTCGTCGCCGTTCTGTGTTTCGAGACAACAACAGTTAGCGCTGGTGGTACTTTGGACTACTGACACTGGCCGAGACCACGAATTGCTTGGGCTTCGTCGTGTAAATCAATTGGAGAGGAGAGGGAGTGACATGCCATTGGGTCAACCAAGCTCTGGTTGCCATCACGCAGATCCGTAGACAGCCATCGCGGGGCTTTTGTGATGGTCTTGTCGGGCCATTGGCGGTCCTTGAGCTTGAGGGGAGGGAAGGGCTTGTATTTCGTCGACGGATCCTTGAGCCTGCACACGAGAAGCAGATTGTCAGCGTCTCAGGTTTCGAAGAGCGTCATGTTATGTGATTTTGGGAGTCGTTCATTGAGTCACCTACATCGGCATCTTGGGCTGGGTGCGGGGCAGATTTCGCGGGGGAGGTGTAAGTAAGGACGGATCGGTTCCGTGTGCTGGGAGAGAAGAGAGTGTGTCCTGTTGGAATTGGAGGCTCTCTAGCAGGAGAAAGGGTATTTGTAGCAAAGTCGTCAACAGAGAAAAAGATCGCAGTCATAAAAGGGGAGAAAGGAGAGGGAAAGATTGAGTCACAAGGTTCGCGGTCGCAAAGAGTCGGGCTACGAAGACGGAGGAGCACCTACCTGCTGCTCAATGACAGGCAGCCCACCCTTGGATTTTTTTTATTTTCCCCCCCCTCCACCACCAAAAACGGCTGCGCAGTACGTACACTGCCGACCCAAGTTCCTTACAATTTACTTGTCACTGAATATTCGATTCGCCCCTACTCATACCTAATCCGCGCTACTCGCTGCAAGCTTGCATCTCAGAAGGCAATAAAACGGAATCTCGCAGCAACGGTCCCGGTTTATTCAAGCACTTCCAATGGCTCCGGGCTGCATTGTATGCCGGCCGGGGCCAACGATCAAACGATACACGCAGCTAGACGCTGGACGCGACGGCAGGACGGGTGATGAGTGTGTGTATTCCTCCCCCGCGATCGCTCCCGTCAAGTCGTACGCAGGGCGCAAGGGCGCATTGGCATCGGATTGGACCTCTGTTCGATTCGAAAATTTTCATCTTTTTTTCTGGTCTTCTCCAAATCAATGTCATTGGAGTGGGGCCCAATTCCCAGTCCCCGCGTCCTGTAGGTCCGACGTACGGCCATTCTGATTGGTCTAAGTCGCAGCATTGGCCGGCTGCGGATGGCGGGGTTGCACCAGTCCGCAATTGCACCACACCAACAACCCCGTCTCTCTCTCGCCTTGCTTTTTCCTGTGAAGACGGACTGCACGAGGGGCAAGTTGCAAATGACGGGGTCTTCCCTTCAGTCCTCAAACCGCCATTCATCGACCTCATTGATGCCCGTTCCCCCAAAAGCTAATGACGCGAGACAACAGCTAATTGGTCGGTCAGGCCTCAGCTTCACCTCGACCTTTGCCGGCTGACTTCCCCGTCTGATGTACCCGTCGAGAGCTGCATATCCCAGACTGACTCGACCGCCTTGCGTTGGCCCGAGAACATTGTGAGCACCTTAGTCACATGAACTCCCTTCGCAGTCCACTCCCAGCAAATGAAGCCATTCTCATTGTCAACGTCGACAATGGAGCACGCCCATGGACCAGACATCCTCAATATGCCGACAATACCCGTCCGCATGGCGTCCGAACATCGGCTCGTGGGCCCGTCGAACTTTTCCGGTGTCAACTCCCCCACGTCCGACTTATCAGCAGCCCGGAACCGTCGGCGGTGGACACCGCCATCCCTGCTCAAAGCCCCGATGACCGGCCGGATAGCTTCGCTACATCGTGGGCCTCTGTTGCGGACGACAGACGTCAGTCATCCATCGGTCTGCCCCCCAAGCCACGCTGCTTCACCGCGGTTTACCCCACGATGAATGATACTTGGAGGCTGATCAACATGCTCCATGTCGTTTCTTCTTCCAATCGCAAAGGGCGTATTTGAACCGCTCATGTCGAGCCCTTGCATGTCTACCCCGGGAGAGCCCATGAGTGTGACTCCCGTCGGTTGCCGTCTCGTGGAGCTCAATTTTGACGACATGCTCGTCGTTAAGCCGACTCGATGCGAGCTAGAATTTGACCTTTGTCGATTCAATGTGCCAATGCCCTAAATGAGACCTGTCTCCCGTCTTGTATACGTCGGTAGCTCTGGGAAGGTCCGTCTCCTCGACCAACGGGCCTTCCTCCGCTACTCTTCAAAACATTGACTGCCATTCGCTTCGGCATATGGCAAGAGTCACCTCAAGCTGTAGCTATACATGCCGAGCTAACCAGGGGACTGCCGCGAAATCTTGAACCCCTGAGCTCCGTCGGGGGCGATCTCAGCCGTGACTCACCCATCCCCCATCTAATCCTCACCAGCCCTCCAATCGTCAAGAACGATCTCCTCGCCGTCATCAGCCTCGCATGACACTCCTCCATACCATACCCTACCCTCCACGTCACCCCACACTCCAAGAACATCCTCCCCGTACCTCGGCTCCTGTGCATATACCCCCGTCGAGACGATCGCCAGAAGAGAGACAAACGCCCATTACATCCTCCATCAAGTCCACCGCATGCAACCACCGCCGTTGACCCGGATGAAATGAGTCACTCCCACATGTCTCAGCCGCGGCCCGTCCCTCTAACCCACACCCGCCAACCATCTCAACAATTTGACGCGTCAAGAGTCATTCAACCCAATCTGGGGGCTTACTATTACATACAAACATGAACATGACCACTCACGAGTTAGGAAGCACAGACATCACACATATCCCCAGCAAGAGAAGGGCAAAAGAGATTGTTTGAAATCCGAATTTTAGACGTCTCGTCTATACTCTATCTTCATGAGCAGGTGCTATGTACAACCAAGCACATTACATCTCAAAATGTCCGATAGGGACGAGATGTAGTTTGGTGCCGGTGTCTGCTGTAGTGGGGGGGATATATACGTTCCAACAATTAGACAAAAAGGCTTTTCCCTCTCCACGAAGGGTGGGAAAGCCGGAAACAAGAGAGAGATGCGGGAAAAGGCCCCATCTTCGAGAAACGAGATGCGTGGAAGTTTCCAAGTCCGAGAGAGACCAAAATCCTCCACTCATCCAACCCATCCCGAGAGGATAACCAACCCCGATGCCAGGAAAAAGCGTTGGTATGAGAAATATGTACAACACAAGAAGTTTAGGAGGCGAGCCCATTATGACAAGAGACGCAGCGGCCGTGAGGTGTAACGATCGTCACCCATGTCGAAAAAACAGAAGTCGCAAGAAAACCACCAAACATTCAAAAGAAGAATCCCCGCCGCTTTTTATCGTTCGTCCCTTTCCTTTGCGTGGAATAAAATGAAGTCGCTTGGTACCGTTGACGCCCAAAGATGAATTCGTTTCTGCTCGGAGATGGATGGAGGAGAGTGTATTACCACGTGAAGCTCTCCTCGACGAAATCGACTACCGTACCGTGGTCCTGGACCCCTCTTACCGCGGCACGCACATCGTCGGCGAGCGCACCCGGACCGCAGATGGTCACGCACATGGCGCCCATCTGCTCCCTGACCTCGCGCTCCATGATCTGGGGGATGTTGGGGCGGCCAGGGAACATCTGGACCGTCGTTGAGGCGGAGACGATCTGCTGGGGGTTCTGCGGGCGGGTGATGTAGAGGTGAATGCGCAGGATGTCCTTGCGGTTGGGGAGGCGAAGGACGGTGTCCATCCAGGGGCGGACCCACTCGAGGGCCTCGTAGTCGCGGACGATCCAGACGAGGGTGATGCGGCGGGTGGGGACGCTGCCGTTGTTGTAGCCGTCGATGAGGGGCTTCAGGTAGGACATCTGGTGGGTGATGCCCGTGGCGCCAGCGAAGAGGACGGCGTGGCCGTATGAGTTCAGGGAGTGGTGGCCTGCGTAGGGGCCCTCGAGGCAGGCTCTCATACGGATGGCGGTCTGGCCGCTCTGGCTGGCGACGTTGTACAGGTCGCGGGTGAAACCACTGTGGGCGCCGATGATGAAGGAGACGGAGGTCGTGTGGCGCTTCTTGTCGATATGGGTGAGGCAGGCCTTCTCCTCGTCGAGGTGAAGGGAATTGCGGTCGGGGATGTGCTCAACCCAGGCGACGGAGAAGGGGTGGCAGTCCCAGGGGCGGATGTCCTTGAAGCGCAGGTAGCAGTGGGTGCCGGGCTTGACGTCAACGTAGCGGGGGAGGTTGATGGTGACGCGGGTGGTCTCTCCGGGGCAGGGCTCGACGATGGCGTCGGAAACACCGCGGTCGGACCAGTTCATGTAGGCGACGCGGACGATACGGGCCATGCGCTCGAGGAACCAGAGGATGAAGATGGCAATCATCCAGGGGAGCTGGGGAAGGCCACCAGGAAGACCGGCGACGGCGCAGTGGATGTAAGTCATCAGGAAGATGAAGAAGGCGAGGATGATGTGAACGTTGAGGAAGATCTCGTAGAAGGCGTGGCGGACCGGAGAGATTGAGAGGATCATGATGACCGTCAGGGCGATAGTGCCAGCCATACCGGATCCGATGAAGAGCTCGTTCGACATTCTATACCAAACGCCCTCCCATCCGCTGTCGGCAACCTGGACAATCATCCAGGCGATGGTGTGGAGAATGGCCTCGATGACGGACATGCGACCAACCCAACGGTGGAGAAGGTTGTAAGTGTCGAAGCTGACGTGCAGCATGCCGATCAACGGGTTGTTGCGGCCGGCGAGGATGATCAGCGGGACCATGTTGACGACGGAGAGGGTTCCGGAACGGCCGCGAAGCTCGGCGCAGAAGGAGTACATGTTCTTGTTCTCCCAGTTCAGGAAGAACATGTAGACCATGTTGCTGGCGATGTAGATGAAGAGGATGAAGGCGTGCATGCGAGATGGCAGGGTTCCAATGCCGATGGTGGACAGCTTGATCTCCTTGTTATGACGCTTGTTCCAGAGGGGGGCGTACATGAGATGCTTCTTCATACTGGGCATCCAGCTCCATTGGGTCGTCTTCCAGTAGTGTTGTCTGTCACCGTCGACGTTCATGGCGCTGACGTGACGGAGCTGAGCCCAGAGGATGCGGCTGATCGTGATGACGAGGACGATGACGGCCATGCCGCCAAATGTCAGCCAGAGCGTGTCCTTGAACAGCATGTTGACGGGCTGGTTGACACCAGCGAGGTTGGAGTGGTAGGGGGAGATGGTTGAGGAAGCCTCAGCCGCATCGGTGCTCTCCGTCGAGCCGGAGCGCTCCACGAGTGCCGCTGTGGGGATCATATCCGCCACCAAGCCGGCGATCCTGCGCCGGTGCATATCCATTTGATCTGATTTTCTGTCGTTTGCTGATGACTCTCAAAGTCAATGTGGTTAAGAGAAGGGGTATTTGTCGTCGTTCCCGAGTAGAGTGGGCTGGATCGGTCAGGGATGGTAGTCCAAGTCCAGGTCCAGGCTTTTCTGTTGCAAGGTTGCCGCAACGTAGGAAAAAGGCAGGTTTGCTAGAATCGTCCGGCAAAGCTCGAAAGAGAGAGAAGGCGGCGTACTGTTATTGGGGGTTGAGGTCGAGGCACAATGTCATTGTGTGGTGGTGATACAAGCCAGTGACAAAGGGTGGACCGGGATGACAGCAAGCCTGTTCCAAAGCAGTGAGGCCTTTGAAAGTACCGGCACAGTGTGTCGAATATGACGTGCAGTCAGTCGGCGCAGGTGTCGTTTGGGGTGACCAAGGAATGCGACCAACCTCGGAGTGAGAGGATGCGATGGTGGTGAGTGCGTAGGTGGTGGTGTTGCGCACGTCTCTGACGGGATTTTGGGTCTGGCGATGGGGAGCTGCAGCTAGGCTTGAGATCCTCGTGCTGATCTTTTTTCCTTCACTCCACGCTGGAAGGTTGGCTGCGGTGGGAGTGATGGCGATCCCAACAAGGCTAGGACGATCTGAATCTGGCCGAGCAAGGAGTCGGAGGGCGAGCTTTGACTGACTGAGCTGATGATGGGCTCAGTGGCTTTGGCGATTGACGTATTGGGGGAAGGGACGGAAGCGACGTCAATATATTTGTGCGTCTCTTAGCTGGCTTGCTTCGCAGGGTCTCGTGCCGCGTCCTTTTCGGGATCTAGAAGCCGGTATCCTCGTGTGTTGTGATGTGGGGAACCACACAGAAAAGGTAAGTGAATGAGAGGAAGGAATGAGGGTATCCTTCTTCTATGGGAATCAGGAAAAAAAAATTGACAAAGCCCTTTTTCGGTTTGCGGGATGACGAATGGACTGGAACAAGGCGAGCCGTTGGACCGTTTGAATTTTTTTCGGGTTGGTGTTGTGGCGTTGGTGATGTCTCGAAGAGGGAGTGAGTGGGAAGAAAACGAGTGTAGACCGCCTCTGACGGAGCTGTTGCTAGCGAAGGGAAGGAACGAGCTGTGGATCTCGAGATGAAAACCCCGAAAACAAGCTGGTTCAGAAGTGTCGCGTGGTGGATTCAGCTAGTGAATCTCACGGGACAGTTGAAATGAGCGAAGCGAAAATATCGCGAAAGTGGTCGAACCGGGCGTGGGTTGCGGAAAAAAAAGAGAGAGACAAGGTGAGGTGGTGAAGGAAGGCGCGATTGGCGGCCCAGTGATGTGTAAGTTCCTGGGTGAGGTCGGGGGGTCGGCGGTCGAGGCAGGGTCGGTCGGGGCCACGGCCGTTGTTTCCGTATTTTTAAAGGGGGGAAGGAACCAAGGAACCTGTGGAAGGGCCGACGGGAGGGCGGAGAGGGCTGTGTTTTTCTTGGTACACTACGAATAGTGCATGCAAATGACCGCCAGGTGAATCAACACAAGCAGTGAAGATCCGTATGAATGTATCTGCCAGTCAAGTCCAGTCCAGTCCAGGCCGTGTTTTTCTTCTCGATGCCCCGGGCGTGTGTGTGTGCGTAGTTCTTCGTTGCAGTGGCGTCTCCTCAAAAATAAGATGTGGTCTCCAGAAACCGTCTCTTTCTCGCAAGCAATCAAACTTTCCAGCCTCTTTTCTTTCAAAGAGGTGTTCGAATAAGAAAGAATAGTCGAATTCCAGCAAACGGGGTCTCACAGAAAATAGGTCAGCAGTGACGATCCTCGAGGGAAGGGAAAAAGAGAAACAGAGAGTGGTTGGGATGTGGTCCACGCCGGGCCGTGGAGAGAGGCTGCCGTGGTACTTTTATGAGAGGCGTTTCCCTTCACATCTTTCTCTCTCTCTCTCTCTCTGTCTCTCTATGCCATGTACGTGCCGTGAGGAGGCCGGGGGACCCACGGTAGCGCCGCCGAGAGGCTCCTCTTAGTTCCTCTGCAAGTCTCCTTCGAAGGGCCCTCACTGGGTCTGCTCTTTTGGGGGCCTGGACTGCATGTGCTGCTGGCTAGCTGGGAGGGCCGTCAAGGGTGAGGGCAGGGTGCATTCCCCCTGATGGGTGGCGTGCAAGGGACGAACGGGAATGACTGGATCGCCTGGGCCATCTATTCGCAGCCTACGAATCGTTCTTAACAGGCGTCTCCGGGAGAAAGATACATCGGTGCCCTGCCTGGCTCAGCTGGCTCGGCAAGTATCCGTCCATCTTCTCTTTCCATCCTTCCACCGTCTCCAAGAAGGACGTCTACGGTCTGCGCTACGCAAAGATAAGGCTAGGCAGGGCATTGGCAGCGCCGCTAGGTACCTGCGTTGCCGTACATACGCGGCGCGCTAGCCATGTACCCCTTTTCGTCCTCTGCGCGGCTATTCCAGCTTATACTCTCCGTGCTACTTCCAGGCTTCCAGATACGAACAACCCCAAGGACTGAGGCGTGTTCACCTGTAGCATACATATTCAGACGCGCATGTCCTTCTGGCTGCCAAAAGCCCGAAAAGGACGCTCCTCCCATGGATGTCGCGAGAACATCTGCCCATCTCGCCGTCAGTCTAACCCAATCCCGCGCCTCAGTGAGCTGGAATGGAATCACTGCGCCTTGCTCATCGGCCCACGCATCGGCTCCTGCTCACGCCAGTGCCAACAGATGACCCTGGCGGAGATATGAGATGGAGCAGGCAAGCAAGAAAAGAGAACAACCAGAGCCAGGACAAGCAAAGCAAATCCGCCGTCCAACGAGCAGCCGCCAAAGTGGGAGGCCCAGCACTTTGCCCAAGACTCGAGTGGGCGAGGAAAGGAGGGGTTGCCAACAGGGAAGGGCCGGACAGGCAGGGATGGCACTGACAGGGGATACGTACATCCTGTACCTCTTCATTATTAGGTGTATGGGTTGTACTATGAAAATCCATGGACAGGTACACAGCGAGCGGCGATCCCTTGTTGCCAATCACCAAGATCCAATGTCACCGTTCGCTGAGGCTGGGAGGGGTCTCCCCTGGCTGCTTGGGTTTGCTGATTACCATGATTTCCATTCGCTTCCCTCGCCTCTCTACACCTTAATTGTTCTTCCGGGAAGCGAAGGCTGCCGTCGTCGTCGTCGCATCTTGCAAAGTAGGACAAACTGTAACTGGATGTCTGAGTGCTGACTGTTTGCCAAATCGGACGACTGGCTGGAATGAAGAAGGGATCGGATGTCTCTATTCTGCGCCGTTGAATCCTCCGTGACGAATGGTCTCGCACCAGCACGGCTCAATCGGATGATCAGAGACAGGACCCCTTCCCGTCAGCAGTCGTCCACAACTGAGGAGGAAACCAAAGATGAATTGGCATCCTGAGCAAGCACTGCAGGATGCACGAGAACCACCGCGTGCTTGGCGAAAATCAGGAACACGAAACAGCTGACTGGTTGGCATCTCTCGGTTTGACTGGCTCTGGCAGACTGCATCTGTGGCTTGCTGCTGGCCGATTTCACCTGGCCGCGTTCCCTGGCCAAACGCGCAGTCTGAATGGTCCAGTGTTTGCCGGGCTGTTCGCCATCGTCTTGGCCCCTGGGGCCTTCGACTGGTCAGAACTGCGCCGTTCCTGACTCCGTCCCCTCCGTCAGCTCGCCGTGTGCTGCACGCTGACTGGACCACAGGCGAGCGCACGGCGAGAGGGCTTGACAACTGACAGCGCTGTCTGGCGGGTTCACCCAGGGGGACTGCGGCCTGCCAGCAAATGACAGGGGAAAAGACCGGATGAACAGGGACGGGGGAGCGGTCGCTTCGGCCGCGCAGAGCCAATGGCCAGGTGCCAACCCGAGAACACCAAGAAAGCCAAGACGAGTAGCCAATCCTTTGCTCTGTTCGTTCGGTGGGGATGGGTGATCCTGAACCTGAACCCGACATGCCATGCTTCTGCACATGGCATGGAAATGATGACCAACATGCACAACCTCAAGGGGTCACCGAGGACTTGCTGGTCTTTTTCTCGGTCGATTTTCTGGGCCTCTCTGGGCCTCTCATCCACCGCCCAGCCGCCCTGGAGCACGCCCAAATGACCGGAGCGGCATGCCAACAATTGGCTGGGAGGCACCCGTCCAGACCGTTGCGTTTGTCCACCCCGTGCAGCCATTCGAAACCCCATTGTCAAGAACCTGCACACTTGTTGGCCCATGACCACTGGAATCGGCCAGTCTAGACAGCCGATTATTCCGAAGCGAGAGACATCACAGACCAGTTGGCTTCTCAGTCCATCCTTTTCTCGTCCGAGTCCCCTTTGGCCTTTGGGGGGAAAGGGAAAGATCTCGGGGTAGGGTTGTTCGATTGTTTCCATCGTTCGTCCGGCCCCTCGGGTCCCTTGTCTGGGACACGCTGCCCGTCCAGAGACAGAAGGAAACCGTTGCGCCGGGCGCCACGAGGCCCAACGTTGCGTGCCCCAAGATCCGACCAAGATATCCGTACCCAGTCGCACTCCGGCTGCAACGCGTACACGAGACGACACTACGCTCGATCCTGCGTAGTGCGTCCTGTTTCCCGTCTGGAAGAAGAAGGGCTCCCGAATTCCGGTGGTGCGTGTGGGAACCGGTGACACGGACGTCGTGCACCGCATTCCTTACGGGGCGCCATAAGATGCGCAGATATCGCCGCGTACCCATCTTTTGCTCAATCCTTCCCTTCCGTGGAGCAGCAAGCTGGAAAACACGGCAACTGACGTTCGGTTCCAAGGTGTCATTAAGATGGGCTCAAGTGACAGCTCCGACGGATATGGTATCCCTTGGAGGAGGGGGGGATGACGAAAATTCTTTGACAGTTGGGAGAACCAGTCGTCCGCCAGACTCTCGCAGCATGTGAAGCAAGCCCCTCACCATTCAATCAACGGACCCGTCTCAGCCATAATGCTGTGCCGTGCTTCTCGGCCGATTGAGCCGTGGCATTCATTTGACGACATCTGAGGACATCCCGTCGGTCAATGCCGCCCACTCACCTCATCTCTGCTCACTCGGCGTCTTTCATATACCACATCTGGGCATTTCCCATCACCATCACTAACGCTGACGCGCCTTCCCTGCCGCCGAGAGATCAGAATCGAACAATCTACAGATCATCCTGTTGGTGTCGCCAGCCGCCCGCCGCCCCTGGGCGAATTTTAAACTCGCAACTAATGGGTAACTTTTGCAAGTGCAACACCTGCCACTCCTGCAGTTCGCAGACGTCCGTGTGGCCTGTCTGATCTGTCAAAAGTCAAAGCTGTTGTCTGGGTTAGAACACCAACAACCCCATCGACATCAGATCGACCCCCTGTCCTCGCAACACTCCGAACGGTCGCAACACTGAAGATAACGCCAAAATTGAGGAACCCGCATCTGAAAAGGGAGACGATTCGCAAAAATCCAGAGAAGGGAGAGATCCGGCCCCCACCATCACCAAGGGCGGAGCGGTCTGCCGACAAGGGTTGTTCCCTACCACCGCGGCTGATGGCCGTTCCTTCATATTGTCACCACCTGCCCGCGAACTGACTTGGAGTTCTCGCAGCGGACAGAACAGCCCTCTTTGAGTGAAAGTGCTGCTGGCCTCGGCCGCAGACAAATTGCGGGATGTGACGGTGTAGCCGTGCCCCCGACGAGGGGCCCTGTGCTTCTTCCCAGCGGGGGAGTCCCTCGTCAAGCGCCGTCGCAAACAAATGAGCCCAGCCCGGCCCTCCCTGCCCGCAGTTCTCGGAGACGAGTTCCGAAAAGAGCCTTTTCTGCCCTTCCCATCGCGGGCCATCGTGGGGCCCTTCTTCCCTTTGCAAGTTCGCAAACCGCCTGGCTGGGTCGTCCATAGTGGCCGCAGCAACCACAACGCCTGGGACCGAGAGAGACAGAGAGGGCCAGAAGCGAGCCGCCTTGGGTCCTGGCCGGGGCCAGCCTGGGCGGGCGAAAAGGTGGGCGTGCTGCAGCGTGCGCGACCCATGAAGTCATTTGCTTGTTCGGTGGCCAGCCGTTTCAATGATATTGCTGGCGCCCCGTCCGCTTCAGGTGAGCGTAGGCGGGCGTGGCATGGCATGCATTAGCACCATCTACTGCGTATCTCACCGTCAAGGTCCAGCGGGCTGTCCTGCCAAACACGTGCAGATGAAGCCGAGATATGCGGCCTCTTCGTGAGATTTCCCGCCGAGTCCTCTGTTTAAGCATTGGGGGTCTGTTCATTTCTCTGCCGCCTCTTGGGTGTCTTGCGACTGGCTGGGTTTAAGACCTTGCTGAGCCGCCATCTTGTTTTTCGATATTGTCGTCTTCTTGGCAACATCCCATGCTGATGCTTGGCCTTCCTTCGGGGGGAATGGGTGTTTATTGAGAGAGTTCGCTTGGAGAGGCCCGAGGAAGAGATCTAGGTGCGAACCTCTCGCTTGGTGCAGGTTCAATCCTGTGCAGGTTCAATCCTTCCCAGGTTCTCTTCGTGAAAAAATAAATCTCACCGAGATAACCGTCCTGTCAAAATCTGGCCCAGCCGAGGCTGACCGCGTAGACCTTGCGAGTTGCGATGTTGGAGACCCTCCCATATCTCCGCCCATTCTCAAGTCGCCCGCGATCCTTGAAACAAGATGAGGGTGATGAAGTGCGTTGAATAAGAGGCGGGTAGTGGGAGTGCGCGGGGGTCACCGACGGACGTGAGACCTCCACAGCGGGCAGCAAGTCTGAGAATTATTAGTGCTCGCTATCAAAAAAGGCTTCCAGAAGGCTGTCCAGAAGCTGTGGAGGGCAGATCCTGGCCAGCTGGCCGTTGACGTGCTCTGCCAGCTGTCTGCTCAAAATTACTAAGCCTGAAGATGTCTGCTGACATAAGGCCTGGATGACTAAGACTGCCATCACCGCAGCCCGTCACGTGCGCCAAACAACCGCCGGCCCATCGGAGCTGTGCCAGCTCAACGACGGGACCTGGCCTGGGCGCTGCTCTCACGGCTCCGGAAAATTCCATACCATCACGGCCCGCCAAACAATATCAAAGTCACCTCCCCCAAGCCATTGAGGCCGCAATCATGGGTGCCAGCGAGTCCAAGCCGTCCTCCAACACGCCGCCACACCTGTGGAAGGCGTAAGTGCCCTCCCAATCCATCCCCCGAACCGGTCTGCTCGTCGGTGCAGGGAAACAAACCCAGCTAACCCGCGCCCGCAGCCCAGCGCCCTCGGGCATCTCGCACGACCTCGTCGAGCAGCTGCAGTCCAGCCCAGAGGTAAATCAACTTCTCCTACTCTCGTCACCTGCCAGGATACCAAATTTGCTCCCTCCGAGCTCCGTTTCTATGCCCGCCGCCTCGGCACCCTTCCCTGCGCGATTTCAAAAAAGCCCCTCCAAAACACCCCCCTCCGTACTTCCCAAAGCTAACTCCCTCCCCCCAATTCACAGACCGACGCCTCCCGCGCCCAGCTCGCCGAGCTCCAGATCCAGCGCCGCGTCGCCGAGGAGCTGAAGCGCCTGCAGGCCAAGGAGTCCGAGGCCCTCCGCCTCGCGCACGACAAGATCGCCTCGGAAGAGACCGCCGCGGCGCCCGAGGGCCAGCGCAGCCACGACAGCGTGAAGCAGGAGGTCGAGGCGCTGCGCGCGAAGCTGGCGGAGCGCAAGCAGGTGCGCGCGCTGCCCGAGGGCGTGGAGAAGGCGCGCGGCGAGGTCGTGCGGTGCCTGCGCGAGAACGACCGCCGGCCGCTCGACTGCTGGAAGGAGGTGGAGGCGTTCAAGGAGGAGGTGAAGAGGTTGGAGAAGGGCTGGGTTGAGAAGATCATCTCGTGAGAAAAGGACAGGCGGTAAACATGCTGGTGTAGACGGCGGAGGAAGGAGGGGCAGGAGGGACGTCAAGCGGCTGGGGTCTTTTCTATCCCTGATAATCCATCTTTCTATTTTGCGTTTTCAATTTTTTTTTCTGTGATGGATCAGGGGAGGAAGACGCCATTGGACGTCGGGGAGAAAGGGAGAAGGTGAGATGTACAACACATTGTGCGGCGGCAAGATAAAAAAGAGAAGTGTATAGATGGCGAAATGAATTTTGGTCATGCATCATCATCAAAGCCCATGAAGTTGGTATTCCGGCAGGTCTACAGCGTCGTCTACCAAACCCTCGGAAGCCCGCTGCGTCTCCTTCTCCCTAGCAGCGAGCATCTTCTCCTCCTTCCGCCTCAACCCCTCCGCCCTCTTACGCTCCCTCCTGACAGCCGCATCCTCCCACTCGGCGCCGCCCTCGCCCAGCCTCGCGGGCGGTCCCGCCACGGCGTCCTGCAGCGCGGCGCGGAACCTCGCGATCCGCGCCGCGTTCTCGACGAAGCGCTCGTTGGCGATGTCCACGAGGGTGCGGAGGTAGTCCGCCGAGACGGTGCAGTGGCGGGTGTCGTTGGAGTCGTCGACGTAGCCGACGAGGGACTCGAGGCCGAGGCCCATCGTGCGGACGCCCACGATGGGGGTGACGGATGGCTGCTGGTCGTCGGCGGATGATGCGGCGGGCAGCAGGTTCAGGGCGCCGCTCTCGCGGAAGCCGGCTGCGAGGGCGCATTTGAGCAGGAGCTGGGCGTGGGATGGGGATGCTGTGAGGACGTGGAGGATCTGAGGGGGTGGTTAGTCAAGCTGCGGGTAGGTAGTATTGGGAGATTTGGAGCGAGTGCATGACTGCGTGTGAGTGAAGGGTGTCAAACATACCATGGGCTCAAACTTGAAGTGTATAAGCCGCCGTCTCCTTCGCCCAGACTGAGTGCTTCCCGCCTCTCCGGGTCCAGCCTTCCTCCCCTCGGCTTCATCCACGAGACCAAGCAGCCTCAGCAGCCTGTCGTCCTCATCATGCGGCCCAGGGATGGGATCGTGCGATACAAACAACCACGTGCCGCCGCCGCCCTTCCCGCCCGGCCCAGCTATCGTCGCAAACGCAGCACCAGCAGCGTCTTCACCCTCCGTCGAGCCGTCCTTGGCTTCACCACCCTCCTGTGCAGACGAAGACTCCTTCCTCTTCCCTTCGAGGAAAACACTCACCCGCCCCGCGCAGCTGCTCGTCGTGACGAAGCCGTCCAGCTCGTTGAGCTCGCCAATCAGCTCGCGGATGCCCACGTCCACGGACCCCTTGGGCGAAGCGTCGGTGTACTCCGCGTCGGGCACGCTCAGCTGCTGCAGAATCTTGTGCTTGCGCGCCGTGAAGCTCGCGGGCGGAGAGGGCAGTTGGGCCCGCTGCTGTGGTGCCATGATTCGTGCCTGTCCTGGGAGTGAGTGGTTGTGACTGTATGCGTGTGTGTTTGTCTATGCGGGGTGCAGCGGTCACGGGGACAGCACCCGAGCAGTCTAATCTGGGTGGACGGGAGACTTGTTCCTGTCAATCGTCTGATGCAGGGCTGTTGTTGGTGTCGTACCTTGTTTTCGGCCGTGTAAGTGAGGTTCCCGCAGTGGCTGGCGAAAATTGTGTGTGGTGGTTTGCGGAACGTACATGCACCGTGTGTAATTCCGACTGAAACACGGTGCCCTGTCCGCTTGCGAGCCGGAACCAAGCCTCTTTTCAACGCGCTGTCCTACCCTCCGATGTTACATCCCGGGAACCGAAAGAGCAGACGATATCTTGTAGAAATCAGCCTATCTCGCGGTGCGTGTGTTGTGGCTTTAATATAAGGTCTTACCCTCCCGGGGGCGTGACCTGGTTCTCTGGATATGAGGCCGTGCTTGATTGGTTTTGAGGCACCGAGCAGCCGGGAACCGTTAGTACGAGCAGTTCCTTTCAATTTATATATATTGAGTTGTTATGTGTTATGCGTTTGCCTTTGAACTAGAATGAGAACGCGACTTGGACCATCCGAGGCTGACCGTGAGCTTACACAAGCTTGAAGCCAGGAACGGTAGCGGATGGCAGTCCACGATGTCGAGCGAATAATTTTGAGTCTGATCGCCTAGTTTGATGCAAGGTACGGTCGAAAAGAACTTCCTTTTCGCTTTATAGCAGCTTAGTGAGGTGTTGTGAATTTTCGACCACAACTCAATGAAAACGTACTTTGAAATAACACCATTACTTATGAGTCATGACACCATCAGATTTCCCACAACAAATCGTGCAGCACTTACACTGGCATTATGAGCACAAGTTCAGAGGCTTTGATCTTATTCTGGGCGGATTTAAGGCCCGCGGATCGCCGGGACACACGGCTATTAAGTCATTATGGACCCTTGCATGAGAGCTTGGCCGTACCCGGTGGTAGCAACACTGATAGAGAGGTATTATTATGATGTGACGGCTATGATATACCGAGTTGCGGTGTGTTGTGTGATAGCTGGTATAGTACCAACCTGAATATCAGAGAAAAAAGCTTGTCCGCCCAGGAAGTTCGCTTGGTGACTTTATTGTTCATCCGGCAGAAGGCTTAGCGATGCCTGATGCGCTATGCCCAGACCGAGTAGAGTTCAAACGTGTTGAAATGGGAACAACTTCGATACCGACCACTCGCCTGATTACCTCCAACAGCCATTACAGATGTCGCAACAGCTGCTCATTCCGGTATTTACTGTTCCCGTCGTCCTCGTGCTAGTAACCTTCAACATGATTCCATTAGACAAAAAAACCACAAACGCAAGTCCTGATGTTATATTCTGCTCAAGAACCTGGCTAGTCGTAACCTCTCAGCCATGCATTGCGTTGTCTTTCTCAACGGCCTCCTCACTGACAGGTTTTTGCGTGGCTATATGACTGACGAGCAGCCACAGACAATATTGCGCCGATGAAAACGGTTCAAGGAACCTCGAGATTAAATAACAGACCGTTGAAAACTAATTAACATTTGCAGCTGCGTCGATCCGTTTAGGACCAACTGCTTCAAAGATCATACGACCAATGATTCCTAATACGCGATCGATACAGGTCCAATCTGCAAACCACCTCATTCGAAGGTCCTAGGAGGATGGGCAAACATCTTGTGCAACGATAGATCCTTTGGCTCTCACATCCAATGACACTGCAAGATTGGGAAGGAGGTCACGAGCAGCTTTGCGTGGATGCCAAAATAAGCTTTTTGGCACGGGACGTCAGTGACCTAACATAATTTCGTGCATTTTGCGTTCTGGACTGTTAGCATCCTATGAGCCGTGGTCACCCGTACCCACTTTTGTCCCGGATGCGGGGTCTCAGCGGGACGCAGGATGGATGGAGCCGCACATCACACCCGCACACCTCACTTCACTTTCACACTCAAGAGCAAACAAGGCGTCTTCATGAATTCTTCATTTTATTTCATGTTTTCCCATCTAATCTGATAGGATCTGGGGTGGTATCCGCGATACGCGCGAGATACAATCATGGTTCTATGACTTTGAAAACCCATCATCCGGAACGCCCGCATGCTGTCCCGTGCCGTTTCCCTTTTTAGTTATGCTCCCAAAATCTCAACGCCGTCATGCCATCATATGTACAGGTCATTATAAGTTAAAAAGAAAATCGCTCTCGCCGGAAGACATGACGCTCACAGCGACGCGACGGCCTGCTCCTCCTTCTCCGCCTTGACAACAGGCGCGACGGCAGCTTGGCCGGCCTTCTCAGCCTCGGCCGACGACGACGGCGCCGCCTTCTTGGCCTCGACGGCCTTGCGCTCCATCTCCTCGAGGTACTGCGCGTAGCGCGACTTCTTGTTGTGGATGCCGCACTCGGTCTTCTGCTGGCCCTTCCAGCGGCCGGCGCGCTCGTCCTCGCCCTCCTTGACGGGCACCGTCGAGTGCCAGTCGCCGACGGACTTATACCCGCGGTCGAGCAGGTCGTTGTACGGCACGTTGTGCGTCTTGATGTAGTCCTGGACCTGCTTGAAGGACCACTTGACGAGCGGGTTGATCTTGACGACGCCGCGCTCGTCGTCGACCTCGATGATGGGGATCTTGTCGCGCGCGCCTCCCTGGGAGCGGCGGCGGCCGGTCAGCACGGCGGCGACGCCGAGCTCCTGGTACGCGCGCTGCAGGGGCTCAACTTTGGCGATCCAGTCGTACATCTCGGCCTCGGTCTCGTAGAGGCGGGCGCCGTACATGGCCTCGAACTGGGCGGTGGTGTCGACGCCGAAGGGCTTGAAGACGTGCAGCTTGACGTTGGGGTAGCGCTGCTGGATGCGGTCGACGAGGGCGTGGGTCTCGGAGAAGTGGTAGAGGGTGTCGAGGAAGATGAGGTCGACGTTGGCGGCGGCGGGGTTCTCCTTCTGGATCTTGGAGAGCATGTCGAGGGTGACGAGGCCGGTGAGGCCGAAGGCGGTGGACTGGAAGAGGTTGGGGAACATGACGCGGCAGAAGCGCAGGATGTCGATGGGGTGCATGTCCTCGAGCTGGTCGTTGAGGTGCTTGAGGTGGGGCTGGGTGAGGGAGATGAGCGGCATGGCTGCGATGGAGGACGACGTCGACGAGGCGTCGGTCGCGGAGCCGTACCCGGACTCGACCTCCTGCTGGTCCAGCTTGGCGGCCTCGACGGCGTTGAGTCTGGGGGACGACGCCACGGAGGACGTCGCGGTGGCAGCTTCAACAGCGGACGACATGTTGAAGGTGCTGTCAGGATGTGAATGTGAAAGAGGGCAGAAGGGTTGGGTGAGGAGGAGGGGTTGCTGCTGCTGAGGTGGTGAAAACCCGGGGTTATATGGTGAGTGTTGCTGTGTGAGGGTGTGATGTTGAAAACCCGGGGTGTACTCGCTGAGGACGGCTCTTGTCGAAAGAGATGAAAGAGATGAACCGAAAAGCAAATGACGCAAGATGCTAGTCTGGGGTGAAGTGAGATCAGATTTGGATCAGAGTGAAAGAAGGAAGGCGAGAGACTGTTTTATGAGGAACGGGCTCGGAGGACCAGGAGGGACACTTACACGGCGGGAAGGGGGCGGGAGGAGCATCATTTTCCGGGCACAGCGCATCATCAAGCAACATTACTAATTTGATTTTTCACCAAGACGCCCTTCTAGCACGATCGAACGAACCAAAGGCCGATAGAGGAGTGCAGATGGGCACCCGCACGCTGGAGCCTGCCCAGGTATTGCGCAATAGCTGGCAAGTGGAAGTGCATTGAGAGCCAGGCGCTTGAGGAATATTTTGCAACTCTCCTACGACGAGGCGTGGTCTGGGAGCAATCACGACATCGACGCTAAACCTTTCGTGATGAGGGCGGCGAGACGTGATTGGTCGCGAGTGGCAGGGGATCCTCCGTACCGTGGACATCCCGCAATTGCGCCATCGCCCCGGGAGCCGGAGTAGATTTACTTTGCCAAAGATTTGCCTCTGGCCCGGTTCCCGGCAGCCGGAAGCCGCAATCTGGGTGAGTATAACATTGGGGCCGTGTCCGGTCTGCTTGTAGCTGAGAGAAAGAGCCCCGAAATTCACGATGATCTGGACTTCCTGGAGGTTCAACGACCAAAAACGAAACGGGGGCCTTCGTTCCACGAGAGACACCGGTGCGGATTCGCCATGATGATGCGAGAAGACGTGATTCCGCGCGGGCCACTAGTCGGCTTGGCCACTAGTGGGTGTTACGGCACTCGGTGGCTTGAGGCTTCGTTTCCATTGTTTCTAGTCTCGGGGCGGCACGGCAGTCGGCCGGCCGTCGGTGGGACTGTGACATAGTGATCCGGCGTCTGAAGGCCCATTCATCCATCCCGCGCCGGACTTTGCGCGCGCGCACGCAATCCAGTGCCAACAAACCTCCCCCATGGTCCATCCATCACATTGCATCCCACCTGCCAACGCCCCGATGTCCAAGGGCCATTATCCATGGCAACCTGAACCCGCCCGTTGAAAAAAAAGCCTGGCATATCCACAGTCGGGTTTCGACGTGAGATTCGTTTCGTTTTATCACCGCTCCGAGGGCTTCCTTCGCGGTGCCGACTTCGTCCGAGGACGCTCACCGCTTGAGGCCACGGCCTTAAGAGGAGATGGCGGGCTTTATGGACGGTTACTGCGGCGAGAAAGAAGACTCCTCCTTCAGGGGGTTTACTCGGATGATTTAAGCTCCCGCTTGGGAGCGACTCGTCGTGGCCTTCTCGGAGGAGCTGAACCATCTCCATCGTGAGGATGAGAGCGAAACCGTGGGCCACTTGGCCAACTTCCTCCAAGCCTGAGTTTGATCCAACACCACCAGTCAGACTCTCGGACTGTCAGGCGCCACTGCCAGCTCATCAATCTGGCAGAGCCCCATCACCAACATCCAACTTCCAAGAGTCAAAGGCCGATGGCGGCTGCGGCGAAGAGGAGAACTAGCCCCGAGCAGCAGCCCAGGACACATCGTAATCGGTCATCTACAACGGATGGCTGTACTCCTCGATCGGGCGTCTTATTCCCGCTTGGCTCCGTTCGCTATCAGCAGAGACTGCATTCTGCAAGCCTCCTGGGACGTTGAGGTGTCCGCTTGCCGCTGCTCAGCCATGATCAGTCATCGGCTCCTGCGGTGACGGGATGACAAACAACTTACAAGTCGGAAACGTCTGACTAAACAAGACCACAGGCCACGGGCAAGAGTGTCTGAGGTAAGCTGGCCCGAGCCCAAGTGACGGTGACAGCCCGGCTAGGTTCCGTACGCGGTTCCGTACGTACTTAGGGGGCGATAAAGCAGGCGATAGGGCTGCCACCAGGGAATCATCCATCCCCTGACGACTGAATGATGTTGACGAATGACGACTGGCGCCGGCACATTCGGACGAGGCTAAAGCAAGGGAGGGCACCGAGGTGCACCGCAGCGCTGATCCCAGGCTGACAACGGACGACGACTGCCACCGGGACCTTGCCTCCGTCGACCGTTGCCAAAGAAAAAAAAGTTGCCTCACCTTGACTGACACTCACCGACAACCTTCACTCAGCTCGCACTCACCGTCAGTGTCCTTGCGCACCCACCACCCGCAATAGATAGGGAGAGAAAAGATTGACGGAACCACCACGACCCCTGGCCAGAGGTGATGTAATGCGGCCTCTCACCGTGGCATCCGTACCTGACGTTAGCCCTCTCCCGGCCGTGTCAAAAATTTTGCCGGGGCCACCACGTGATGCGCAGAGCCCACCGTCGCGCCAACGCACATCATCCACGAGCGCTGCCTCGGCCAATGAGACGCCGGGAATGACCACGGCGCACGGCGTTGGCGGATCCCAGCTTCGGCTCCGGACCAGTGACGGAGAGGCGGGGGCTGAACACACACAGTTTATCCTCACAGTGTGTGCCTTGTCTGCCAGCCTTCTCCCCTCTCTCTCTCCTACGGCGGCTGTGACTGTTACTGCTGCTGCTGCTGCTGCTGTTACTGCTGCTGCTGCTGCCACTGTTAATTACTGCTATTGCTGGTTTGCTCTCTGTCCTGTCGTCCAACCACGCGGTGGTCTCTGTTTTACCTTCGAAACATGAGTCGACGCGGTTCGCTGTGAAGTTCTTTTTAGCTTTCTGCCTCTTTCACGAGCAACGCCCAGCTCAGCCCAGCTCAGCCCAGCTCAGCTCCCCCTCCGAGCTTCCCTCATTCTCTCTCTCTCTCTCCCCCGCGCAGCCGTCCCATTCCCCTCCTCTCATCCTCCTTCCCTTCCTCCCTCCTCACCTGAAGCTCGTCCGTTGCTGCTTAGCTCTTATCGCTGCAGCTTGGTTGGTCGCCCGCTGCATCGCCTTTTTTCCCTCCCAACTCCCCAAACCCCTCCATCACCACCCCCGCCTTAGTTGCGGCGTGTGGTATTTTTTTTTATACGACGACGGGAAAAAAAGAAAAAAAAAAAGACAAAATCGTCTCCGCCATGGCTGACGCAAGCCCCGCCAAGTCCACAACCTCACCCCGACCGCAGCTCACCTCGTCCATGAGGAGCAGCTCCTTCCTGCGCGAGCACCAGCAGTACCGGCCGCCCCAGCACCCAGAGAGCCGCTTCGGCATCGACACCGTCGTCGAGGACCTGAGCAACACCTCCCTCGCCTCCCCGCCCAAGCACGGCAACTCCCCCGGCAAGAACTTCGTCGCCTTCAATGGCGTCCCCTCCGAGGAGAACCCCCCGACCATCGTCGACAGCGGCCTGAACCACACCTACTCCCACCCCAACTGCGCCCCCCCGGCCGGCAAGCCGCGCTCCGACCGCCTCATTACGACCCTGTTCTATAAGCCGAACGGCAAGAATGCCTCTCCCGCCGGCGCCGGCGTAGCAACAGCAGCCGCAGCATCCGCCCCGCCCGCCGGCGCCGCCGCTCCGGCCTCATCCTCCGACGCCGGCAGCACTAAGGAGTCCATCCCGGCCAACTTCGCGCCCACCCAGAACCCGGACTCCTTCCCCCTCGAGCCGCCCGCCTCGGAGCCCGAGAAGCTCGACCACCTCTACGGCTCCTACATCTCGCCCATGTGCGTCTCCTCCTTCCTGCACCTCATGTCCACCTTCCCGCTGCCCGCCGGCCACGACGGCTCCGACTACACCTCCTCCCACCGCTGCCTCGACACCCAGCCGAACCCACGCGTCGTCGAGCTCACGCTCGACCCGGCCCCCTGCCGCAGCTACCTCTCCCTCACCGACCTGCGCCGCCACGAGCTCATCTACCGCTTCGAGCGCGAGTGGGGCGTCGACGTCGCCCTCCAGCCCGACTCCCTCTGGCGCCGCCACCCGCGCCTCGTCGTCTTCGACATGGACTCTACCCTCATCACCCAGGAGGTCATCGACCTGCTCGCCGCCCACGGCCCGCCCGGCGTCGCCGAGAAGGTCGCCGACATCACCCACCGCGCCATGCTCGGCGAGCTCGAGTTCGACGCCGCCTTCCGCGAGCGCGTGCAGCTCCTCAAGGGCGTGCCCGCCTCCTTCTTCGAGACGCTGCGCCCTGTGCTGGACGTCACCCGCGGCGTGCCCGCGCTGATCAAGGCGCTGAAGCGCCTCGGCGTCAAGACGGCCGTGCTGTCCGGCGGCTTCCTGCCGCTGACGGCCTGGCTTGCGGGAGAGCTGGGCATCGACCACGCGCACGCGAACGAGGTTGTCGTGGACGAGGCGACGGGCGCGCTGACGGGCGAGGTGAAGGGGCTGATTGTCGGGAAGGAGCGCAAGCGCGACCTCCTCGTGGAGATCGCGGCCAAGGAGGGGATTGAGCTGGCGCAGGTTGTGGCGGTCGGCGACGGGGCGAACGACCTGCTGATGATGGGCGCGGCGGGGCTCGGTGTGGCGTGGAACGCGAAGCCGATGGTGCAGATGGAGGCCGACACGCGGCTGAACAGCGAGAGCCTGTTGGATCTGCTGTATCTGTTCGGGTTCACTGGTGACGAGATTGAGCAGCTTGCTTCGTAGAGAGAGAGCGGGCCGGGCGGGTGTGGTGTAAAACGGGGGACGACGACTTGGCGCAGGCGTAGGCTGTGATATGAGGTGTTGGTGGAGTTGGAGTCACCTCTAAAGGGCTTGTTCGTGGGAGTATCAATACATGCCACCTGACTTCATTGCATGCTGTTGAATTCTGATACCAATTTCTTCGAGTGAGGGCGGCAGATTTCCAGGACAGTCACTTGAGTCTTGACTCATGTTTAGATGAGAGAGAAACTCCATAGATGAGAGTGAACGTAAGGCCATTGCATAGGGTAAACAAGAAAATTGTAGCAAAAATTCTGAATTCTCCCCATCTACACATTGAAAACCACACCTTCCGTCCGTTGGACAGCTTGCGCGAATGCCCGTTTCTTCGTCTACGCTGCCGGTATCATTAAATTCTTTAGTAGCCGTCCTTGCCCCACTTGTTGTACTTGTCGTGCAACTCCTGCAGGAAAAACAGTTAGCCTAAAAGTGTCCTTGGTCCGAGGAGATGCCAGTCGTTTGGAGAAGGGAGCGGCAGAATGCAGCCTGCCTCCGTGCGACACATGACCATCCTCTTCATGAGGTTCCTGTTTCCTCGCCGGCTTGGAAAAACGCACCTTGGGGAGAGTGACGTCGGGGATGATGACGGTGTTGACGGCGCTGGGGGCGTCCTTGGGCTCGTTGTTGGGGTTGCCGCCGGGGTGGTACTTGTACTTGCCCTCGGAGTCGGTCTCCCAGGGCATACCGGCCTTCAGGACGGCGCTCTCGGAGGTGGAGGTGGTGGGGGTGCGGCCTGCGGTCGACGGTCAGCGGGATTGCGGAAATTTGCGAAATGGGTTGGGGTGAGGTTACCGAAGTAGAGACCAGCACCGCCGAGCGCGGCAGCCATGACAGCGCCGAGGATCTGTTGTAGAAAATTCGATTAGCTTCCATCTTGCGTCGTTTTTCCGCCCCTCGCACCCCAATCGACCCGAAAAGCCATATCATGCCCGTCTCCGCAATCTCAAGGGCGGAATGATGAACTATGGGTGTTCGGCGGACGGCGTTGTGGTTGTGGTCGCGGAGAGGGAGGCATCGTGATGCAAGGCTTTATTTCGGGATTTGGAGAAACTGGGTCTTTTTGGGGCTGGGTGGGAGATATCACGCACGTAGAGCTCGGGGTTGCGCTTGGACTCCTGGGTGAGCTGCTGCTTGGCGTGGTCGTCGGCGAAGCGGCGGAGGGAGGTAGAGAAGGTGCGGCGGGCGACGAAGGAGGCCATTGTTGCGGTGTTGCGCGGGCGTTTGGTGGTGGGATTGGGTGTGGTTGTCAGAGGTGAGGTTCGGCTGTCGTATGATTTCGGAGCTTCGAGACGGGATTCCAATGTTGAAATTCGGGAGAAACGATTGGCCGGGTGAAGGGAGGGAGGTGATTGGCCAATTGTGGGTAAAGTGGGCATTACCTCATTCTGTGTGGGCTTGGTGCATGCTATGCGACTAGAGAGGTACTTTGGTTTAAGCAGGATATTCCACTAAGCAAGACTTCGTTCGATTGCCTTCATCAACTGTGGTGCGTCGAAGCCGGTCAACACGCTAGATTTACGACTCGATTCTTGCGATCTTGCCCAGTGATATCAAGATAGTGCCAAAGACGCCCTAACATACGTGGCCAACGCACAGCAGTAACAGCAGGAGGTAGTCCATATGGTTGTGGTCAGCAAAGCCACACATCATTGGCCATCCCGGACTCATTCGTGTGCATAGCTGGATGCTGACCTCAGAACCTGTTGGAGCACTTCGAAGTATTCTTGATAAATTTCACGATAGACCGCCTGGAACTTCCATCATGGAGATCCAGCGACAACATGGCATATCAGCCATATCTACTGCAACCTGGCGTACGTCGAGCAGTTGAGTTTCTCTTCGGCTTAGCAAACACGCTTTGTGCGGTTGCGGCTCTTAACGATGTGGAGCCCGTATCGGTCGGCGAAGTCATCATAATCATCATTTCGCCAGTGTTGTCTTTGGTGGCAGCGTCTCTTGAGGGAGTTTACGGAGCAGACCGGCAGGTGGAGTTACGCCTACTAGATGAAGACGGTTGAATCCAGCATTGAATGTGAGACCGAAACCCAAAAACTGCGCGCGACCAGTAAGCTCTCTCATCGATCACCCGCACTCGTTCAGACGAAAGATTGCCGTCATGTGTGCGGCCAGAGGCAGCCAGTAGCGATACCGACTAACGACGTTACACTTAGAAACATCCCGTGTTCGCAACCTTCTGTCTATGCTTCTTAGGGCTTGTGAGCCTGGTTCAGATGTCGAGACGTGCGGTTCGTGTCGGCATCGGGAGATGGCATATGCAAGTGTTTTCGCTGATGGGATGACCCATGTTTCGACAGAGATGCAACATATGGAAACACCAGACGAAATTCGCGGGCGGTTCAGCGTTAAGCAATTTCGGCATGAATGGATTTCATCGACGTCGCAGAAGCGATAATGCAGAGTCTTAGTGTTTCCCGGATGTATCTGTCAGCAAACCGTGTGATTACGTCTGGAATGAGTGGTTCAAGCATTTCCCTGTGACACGGGTTATTGGCAGCGTCTTATGAGCGAGGTCCAACCCGGGATTCCGGGTAGATCGCGGCGGACCCTCGACGTTGCAGCAGCCTCAACGGCTCTCCAAAGAGGGGCAAGACGCGTCTCTAGCCATGTGATTCAGTGTCAACATCGACCAAAACAAGACAGCCTCATTCCGAGGACCGCGAAGAACATGTCAAAGAACGAACGAACGCCATCAACAGACTTTGAGGCTAGAACAAGACTGGCCCGTGCGGGGCATCTCAATTTCAATTCTCAGGTCCAGGTCTGGCGTCGCAGCGCTCAGGTCGCTCGTCGCTCGCGCGCAGACAGTTGAAGGTCGCAATGGTGCCTGAACGGTTCCATCGTCCCAGAAATCTCGTCACCCCGGCATTGGCGTCACGGGCGCGGCGTCCCGTTGGCTGCTGTGCTGCTGTAGCAATTTAAACCTGGGGGCCCCAATGCGGCAATTGCAATCAAAATTGGCTGGCACAACTGCGCGCCGCAGTGCATAAACAGGCGGCCATAGCCGTTTCAGAGGGGGCCTGAGCGCAGCTGCTATCATTTTTGTCACATCAGCCACGCAGAGTTCTGTTAGTGATGACAGGCGGCAGCTACCTGTCGAGGCAGCACCGCTAGTCCTGTGTGGGTGGTTGTGCATGCACAAAGCACGGATATACCCAGGCACATCCATCGCCCCCCTTACTGCGTCCTTCAGTGTTGTGAGGTGCCCCCCCGGCTCTGCCTTATGCTTTTCCCACCCGGCTTCCCTTCCCTGGCCTGGCCTGGCCTCGCCAACCTTTAGTCAGTGGAGGTTGCTTTTTCGCCTGTCCTGGTGGTCCGTCTCGAAAAAAGGAACTCCAGGCAAGACAAGAAACTCCATCTCTGGTCGTCTCTTTTCCGCTGCTTCGATCATTGTCACGGCCTATCCGCCAATCCTTTTTCTTTTCTCTCCCACTCCGTCACTCTCTCACCACCTTAGACCCATCTTCGACGCCCCGACGTCCCAACGATACGACGACACGAATACCTACAAACCCACACACTCCCTCATTCACCTACTCGACCTACCGACCGTACCATACCGACCTTACCTTAATTCACGGGCCTTTTCCCCGTCTTCTACTCTTCGCACGACCTTTTTTTAATACCCATTTCCCACCGCACACTCTGCGCTCCCACCTTTTTCGAACCTTCCGCCCTGCATTACGCCGAGCCTACCGGTCCTATCGCGCGCCCACGCACGAAATCGTCACGTCCGCCAAAGCGCCGATTTCTACCCCCGACGCCCTCAGCCGACGACCATCTCTCTCCTCGACAGGTCTTCATCCGAGCCTTTACCAACCTCACGATATTGATCCCCGCCTAGAGAGCGACATGTCATAGTGGAGAACCGATACGAATACCCGAATAAGTTTGCGCCGACAGCTGTTTACCGATTGCAGCGCCGATCATGGCCTCCAAAGACCACGGCTCCGGCCCCAACAAACCTCCCGCCGACGATGACGGCTTCCCGAAACCCCAGTTCCCCGGACGCTCCGACAGGCCAGGCCCACCGAGCATCATCTCTTCGCGTATGACCGATATCGCGTCCGACGACGGCGGGGAAGCCGCCACCCAGCAGACTCTTTCCGAGAACCCGCGCAGGAAAAGCGGCATGGCCTCCGAGACTGTGTCGCGGCCAGGAACGGCAAAGACAGGCATGTCTGGATCCAGGGAAGGCTGGCGACGAGGGCCCCCTCCGCGACTGAACTACATCACGAGCCTGCACGAGAAGAGGGGGAGCATTGGCGGGGGTAGCACTGCCGGCTCCGTCAACACTCGGCCTCCTAGTTCTGCAAGCCGCAGCCATGTCCCATCTCTCACGTCTTCGGCCTTTTTTCGTCCCATGAGTTCCCAGAAACTGCAGGCCCAGCGCGGCGGCGCATCTCGCCCCTCAACACAAAACCGACAGCAACCGACTCTGGAGGATGCTGAGCCTGCGGAACCAAGTCCTGCGGCTGCGGCTGCTGTGGCCAGTGGCGGACCGAATGCTCGGCACAGCGTCATCTCAAACCCGGTTTCGAACCCCGTTGCCCGCCTTCAGAGGCAGCTCAGCGGTGATGGTGAAGGAAGGCCGCCCCCGTCCCGAGGAACCGAATACACCGACCAGGGAACCTACGACAGAATAACCGCCAATACTAGCCCGACACACGGCCATTACCCAGCAGGCAGTATGTCTGAAAGCGTTACCCCGATATACCGCCAACAGCGCAACAGCCGGAACCTCAGCGTGAATGTGGACAGACGGTTCAGGGACCGAGGCAACCAGAGCCCCGCCAAGTCGCCGCGATCCTTCCGCTCAAGCTTCTTGCTGCCGGGGAGAAGCGACGGCGAGCAGAACAAATCCAACCGGAGCCTGCCCGGCGCCGAGAAGCTTTCGTCAAATGCTTCGACTCCGCGGCTGAACCCGGTGGACTCCTCGAGACCCGTCGACAAGAACAACTTGAGGAAGTCGAAAACCAACCTGGGCTACGTTTTCGAATACTTCGAAGGAAACACCGTCTTCTGTCTCGGTGGTCGTTTTCAAAACACCAAGCATAGGCCGGTGAACGTTGCCACGGGGCTGTTCATCATCATCCCTGCTGTACTCTTCTTCATCTTCTCCGCACCATGGATATGGCATAACATTAGCCCTGCCATACCCATAACGTTCGCATACCTCTTCTACATCTGCATCTCCTCCTTCCTCCATGCGTCTGTTTCTGACCCTGGTGTAAGTCAAGCCCCCTGGCTATTAGTGATATCGCTGACATGCCTCAGATTCTTCCTCGGAATCTTCACGTCTTCCCTCCTCTGGAACCCACCGAAGATCCCCTCCGACTAGGCCCTCCGACTAACGACTGGACTCTAATCAAGTCCGCCGAGTCCTCCACGGCGGCCATGGAGGTTCCCGTCAAGCACTGCCGAACGTGCAACATCTGGCGACCTCCTCGCGCCCACCACTGCCGTCTCTGCGACAACTGCATCGAGACCCACGACCACCACTGCGTCTGGCTCAACAACTGCGTCGGCCGACGTAACTACCGATATTTCTTTGCCTTCGTGTCATCCGCCACATTCCTCTCGCTATACCTTCTCGGTGCCTCCCTGGCCCAAATCCTCATCCACATGAACCTTTCCGGCATTTCCTTTGGCCAATCCATCGACGACTTCCGCGTCCCGTTTGCGATGGTCATCTACGGTTTTATTTCTTTCTTGTACCCGGCCGCCCTCATGGGCTACCACATCTTCCTGATGGCGCGAGGCGAGACAACTAGAGAGTACATCAACTCCCACAAGTTCATCAAGAAGGAGCGCTTCCGGGCCTTCACGCAAGGCAGCATTCTCAAGAACTGGATCGTTGTCCTCTGCCGACCTCGGCCACCTACCTACTACCAATTCAAGAAGCGGTACAACTCTGGCGACCAGCGTCTCGGTGCCTATCGGGAGCAACCCAAGGGCGACTCCCAGGGCATGGAGATGCACAGCGTGAAGCCGGCGTCCGGGTTCCAAGGCCCCGTTTCTTTACGCAACGAAGCAAACACTGCTACGACATAATTCAATTTTTTTTTTTTTACTTGTTTGGTGCTCGGCGTTGTCCATGGGAGCGATTATGCGTCTACTGGATCCTGGATACCTGTAATGTATGTTTTCTATTATACCCGCCTTTACCTGCACACCAGGTGGACAGACAGCGCTTGTTATCTTCAGCATAGGAGATGACAAGCTAAGACATGAGGCTGGGGGCGAGTTGCTTCACATCTGGAGCTTGTATATAGATAATTGGCGCCTTACTGCGCTTGCAAAAACAAATATTAGCGAATACCCAACAATCAAGTCTCAACGCCGCAGTGAAGTGATGTACGTCGCAAAGTGAGTCACCGCGAATGACCTGTTTCTAGCCAGCGTGCTACCGTAGCCGCGACATGTTTTCACTCCATCACTGGCCATATCACAACTGCTTGGGAGTAAGTCACTGTGCCACCATAACCACCAGCAAACACCCCATAAATACCCTCCACGTCCTGCGCAGGGGGGAGCGTCCTTGAGAGCAGACATGGCATAAAGTCAAAAGCCCGAACATCCTCTTCAATTTTTGCAAGACATACACACGACTCTCGCACAATGCACTACGAATTCGATGGATACTCTGAGGCCAGCAACTCGCCGGGCCGCGCCGCCGCCACGCGTGCGCAAGGCGGTGGGCGGGACCGGGACCGGGACCAGCGACAACATCACGACAACAGCAACCGCAGCCGCGAGGACGACAACCAGTACCCCGACGGCTTCTACCGCGGAACGGGCCGCTTTGCGCGGGAGAACTTTGAGAGCGAGCGGCGCGAGCGAGAGCGTGAGCGCGGCCAGCAGCAGCAGCAGCAGCAGCAGCAGCAGCGGACGTTTGGCGCGTCGCCGTATCGGTCTGCCGCGTTTGAGTACATGGACACGGGAGGCAGGGGGAGGAGCGAGGAGGAGTGGGGACGGGTTTTTATGGAGGCTTTTCGGAGGAGAGCCGGTGGTGGAGGAGGTGGTGGTGGTGGCGGTAGCGGCAGGATGGGCATGGACGAGAGGGAGGGATATGGAGGAGGCGGAGGGTATGAGCCGCGCGGATACGGAGAGGAGCGGGAGATGGGGTACGAGGAGTTTCTTAGCGGGGTCTTTGGCGGCGGGGGTTTCGGCGGGCGCTTTGGCCCGGAGGCCGGCAGCTACGGCCACGGCTACGGCTCCGGTGGTGGTGGTGGTGGTGGTGTGGGGGTCAGCTTTGAGGAGATGTTCGGGCCGCCGCCTGGCTTCGGCGAGGGCTCTTCCCCCGGTGCCGGTGGGGGTTACGGTGGAGGAGGAGGCCCGGGGTACAATAGGGCTGATGAGCAGAACGAGCGCGACCGGCGGGGAGGCGCGGGGATGACGCGGGACGAGTTCGATAACATGTTCCGGGCGAGGTTTGAGGGCCCGAGCATCAACGGGTACGCGTCCGGGCCGCCGCCTGCTGATTTGTTTGATCGGTGGTATACGGATTGGTAGATATTGGCTGGCTGGGTGGTGGTGAGAGAGAGAGCGAGGGTTCTACAACATGCGGGTGGGGATCGGTAGTTGCAGCTCGGCAGATGTATCCGTAGCGAAATCCAGTGCAACAGTCTCTCTTGCGTCGCGGTGACATTCGGGATTTGTGTGTTTCGTGACTGCGTCGCTGCGTGGCCTGATCATAGGCCGGGAGCGCTCGGGGAGGGGGCTATAAGACAGCAAACCAGACATGATGTGCGATTTCATTCCAAATTACCTTTGCTACCTACCGGCAATCTTTTGCGTGTTACTCCAAGTGTTCATCCAGCCTGCCGCGTTCCATGCTTGACAGGATAGGCTGGGAGAGGCAGCAGGGAAGGTTGCTGCGTGGTCAGCATCTCCGTTAATTGAGGGGAAAGGGGGAGCAGAGATAATTGTAATTGCAGCCTCATGAAGGTGCATTTAAGGAGTTATTCTGCCGAGGTGTGGTGAGCAGTGTGGATGTGTGCTGTGCTGTGCTGTCAAGACGCGGGGGCCTTTTGAGTTCCCGTCCTTTGTTCTCGACCACCCCCGTTTCGAGGCCGGATCGCCGGTCGACATTTCACTGCCATTCGAGACGAACACCGGAGAGCAAACATCACGGAACAGCAATCAGGTTACCCCTCGTACCACCCACCATCACCACCACTCACCCATCGAGGCTCTTGAAGTTGTTGAATCAAGGTTGCATACGCCACTCCGCCCCTCCGCCAAATAGACTAAGAAGACTGGACTGACCCGCATCTATCTCGCTCAAGCCATTTTCATCCACCATCATCAAACCACCTCCAAATCCCGAAAACAACACAAGCCTCATCGCCCATTTTGCTTAATGTTCCTTTCACGCCAGACACGACCAATCAACTCCTCCGGCACGCGCCGCATCCGCGCAGCTCCCGCCGATGCCCACCAAAAGCCGACCCTGCACGGGAAATCTCGCTAAAGCTGCGAAGTCCTTTTGACCTGGACCAATCACGGATGCCGCTCGAGTCGGGGGGTCCAACGTCACCGAGTCACATACCACCGCCCGCCGGCCTCCGTCCTCTCCCCCCTCGTTGCGTGCTGTTGGTCCTCTCCCCCTCCCCCTCCCTCAGGCACTCGAGCATCCCAAGGACCGCCCTTCCAACATAAGACCGAACTTGCTCTGTTTCTGTGCGTGCGCCGCACCCTTTCCCACAATTATTTTGCTCGGTCTGCAGTTCCCGGCCCCCAAAAAGAAGGATTCGGGCGCAACTCCTGGAAAGGGGAATTGCTCTACACCTATCACATTCACTCTTCCGTCCTTCACAGTTTTGAACCAGCAGAAGGGAGGAAGGATTCGCCAACCCCCAAGCTGAAGCTTCCTCGCTCTTACACCGAACTTGTTACTGAACCAGGAAAACCCAGGAAAGGCGCCTTCGCCCGATCTTGCTGACGGCGGAGCCCCCAATCTCTCCATCTCTCCCTCGGACTTCAGCTCCTCTCTCTCTGCTCCTCCTCCCGTCCCCCCCAGCCTGGGGGATTCCCCTCTTTTTTTGTCCTCGTCTGGGTTGTTGTGCGGTTTGTTTGGCTGAACGGGGGGTGGCTTGGGCTGTCTCCAAATCTGCTTGTCCCGCAGCCTCGAGCCTCGCGCGGGAAGGACCACCTATTTGCTGACCGACGACTACTCGATCGGGCGAAGAGGAGACGGAATAGTCAGACTGGATTGGACTGGATCTGGACCTTGGGAAAAACCTTGGGACTCCACGCCAACCGCCAGCCCAGCCCGCCGCCGCGCGCTGCGCCCGACCACCACCACCACCAACCACCATGGAGTCTCCGCAGCAGCAGCAGCAGCAGCAGCTCTCCCCGTGCCTCGAGGGTGCTTCTGCTGTTGCTGTTCCTGCTGCTGCTGCTCCTCTGTCTGTTCCTGTTTCGCCTGTTGACGTCCCCGTCTCCGCCCCTGTGGCGCTGCCCATAGTCACCAAGAGCAAGGTGTACGCCACAGAGGACCATTGGACGTGCCACAGGGGGATCATCACAAGGCTGTACCGGGACGAGAACAAGACGTTGAAGGAGGTCAAGCAGATAATGGAGGAGACTTACTACTTCCATGCAACGTAAGAAACCCACCTTGCCCAACCCATCCATACATCCGTCCAAAGCTAGTTCACACTCTTTCCACACCCTTGCTGCTCTTAAACCCTTTCCCAAAAGAATTACCCAGAATTCCACACACCATGTTAAACAATCTCTCCTCCCCCGCCCTCTCTTTCGAGAGAAGGGCCAAGAAGGAGATTCGGGATGTGAAATGATTTAAAAATGGGGACTGACACGAGCGTTACCCGCACTCTAGGGAGAGGATGTTCAAGACCCGTATCAAGCGCTGGGGCCTCGACAAGAAGTTCAAAGAAGCCGAGGTCCTGGCCATGCTCCAGGTCAAGAACAAGCGCGACGCCGCCGGCAAAAAGACCCGCTTCACCGTCCGCAACCAGGAGGTCGAGTGGGAGCGCATCGCCCACTACCTCAAGCGCCGCCCCGACCTGCAGCGCGACCCGCGCTACGCCTCCCCGGACCAGGACCAGGACGCGCAGCGCGAGCTCGTGCGGCTGCTCAAGGGCGAGCCCGGCCTCGGCCGGCCCGGTGCCGGGGCCGGCGCGGTAGACGAGGAAGACTACGAGGCCGTCGCCCGCTACGGCATCCGCTGCCGCACGCCCTCGCCGCCGCCGATGCCGCGCGTCATCGACCCGGCCGCGGACCTGCGCATCCCGGACGAGATCCTGCGCCTCATGAAGGGCTTCTTCGACGGCGCGTTCCAGGGCCGCATGTGGACCATGGTCGACGGCACGCTCTGCGCCGCCGGCCAGCGCGCGCCGTCCCGCGACCGCCCCAACCGCTGGGGCGACTTCATGAGCGACACGCACCGCCACATCGTCGGCCGCCGCGGCGACTTCCGCGGCGCCCACGCGGCCTTGTGTGCGCAGCTCGACGTCCTCCGCTGGATCATCAAGGACCAGGACCCCGAGCTGGCCTTCTTCTTGTGTTACTCCGTGCTCAGCCAGCCGCGCGACATCTCCGAGTGGCTGCTCCCGCACATCTGCAACCTGCACGAGCAGGTCCACGGCCCGCGGCACCCGCTGACGCTCATCTGGGCGCGCATCCGGCGGGTCGACCGCAGGGAGCGCGTGCGCATCCTGCACTCCCTAGTGAAATACGGCGCCAAGGACCTGGAGAAGCGGCTCGGCCTGCTGAACATCACGATCCACTACATCCACGGGCTGCAGGGCCAGCTACTCGCGCGGCTGGGGGAGACGGGGGGCAGCGACTTCGCGGAGATGACGGCGCTGTACGCGAGCACGTCGGCGGCGTACATGGCGCAGGGGCGGCTGCGGGAGGCGTGCAAGTGCCTGTTCGCGCTGGCGGGCTTGCAGCTCACGGCGCAGGATTTTGAGCAGGCGCGGCTGACGCTGGAGCGGGCGGATGATAATATTGTGGCGGTGGAGCGCGCCGAGGGGCGGACGCCGACGACGATGCGGGTGTGGCAGTACGGCGAGATGGGGCAGCTGAATTACACGGTCGAGAGGGCGAGTAAGTACGGCGAGAGCCTGGCGATGGCGAGGGCGCAGTTTGGGAGGAGTAGTCCGCAGGCGCTGATGACGATGTTGTCGTGGAGGGGGTCGTGGCCGTATATGCAGGAGGCGGCGTGAGGGACATAGGGGTTGAGGGGAAAGGGGGAGATTGTTCACGAGTGGAGAAGCAATTCCTGTACTTTTAGTAGCGATACCATATCAAAAGTAATTCAAGGTTAGCATGGCCGGCGTTCGACATCATGTCTTTTCACAGTCGTCTTCTGCTGGTGCGCTTTTGATGTCATTACGTGGAATGACTGGCCTACTCCGGGCCGTCGTGGTTGAAGTACAACGCGTCAGGAGGCAGCAAACCATCCCAAGTTGCCGGCATGGCCTGTCCTCCCGCGGCAAAGACCCAGTCGAGGTCAAGCCGCATATCCATATCAATCCCCTCGTGGTCGACCTCCCCCCTCTCGTCCACCACACCATGGTCTCCCGGCTGCTGCGAGGGCGATATGCTCTGAAAGCTGCCAACGCTCCTCGATCCCGCAGGACTATCCGTTCTCGCCCTCTTTCTCGACTGGTTTCCCGCAGACGCCGCCCTCACCAACCCCCCACCACCCGACGTCGGCCCCATCCCCGGCCGTCTCGCCGCCGCCGCCCCGGCCCCGCTCAGCCGCCGCGACTTCAGCTCCCACTTGCGCTGCAGCATGAGCAGAAAGTCGCGCGAGCGCTTGGCGCACTCCCACGAGGCGGAGAGCTCCTCGAGTGCGCGGAAGCACACGCTCAGGTGCGTCGCCGTCTCTGCGGTCTTGGCGCGGCGGCGGCGGCGGCGCGACATGGACGCGAAGATGAGGATGATGGCGGCGGAGAAGATGACGGCGACGCCCTGGATGTTGACGCGGCGCAGCGAGTAGCGGCGCTCGTACAGCAGGATGAGCTTGGCGACGGCGGCGGCGGACTCGATGCACATGCGCTGTGCGTGCATGTAGCCCGGGCCCTGCGGCGGCTGCGGCTGGAGGTAGGAGGAGGACATCCAGGGGCGGTGGGCGTGGATTACGTTTTGGTAGTATTGCATGCTGTTTGTGTGAAAGTTAGATGGTGTCTGGGTTGCGGCAAGGTTTGGAATATGGGGAACAGGGGGCTACCGACTGGAGGAGAAGGACGTGTGGCAGGTATGTTCCCTCGGTGTCTTCGAGGTCGACTTGGAGAGCTTCGGGGAGGTTCTCTTTCCAGACGAAGAGCAGGGAGACAATCTGCTCGTTTTTCTCTTGGAGAACGTTTCTTGGAATCTTGGAGTTGCCGTATCTGACAGAGTATTGTTAGTCGTGTTGCTCGCATACGGGAGGTAACTTGGAGTCCTGAAAGTCAACCACACTTACAACGTATGCCCTAAAGGAGCCATGATCTCGCACAGCTCAATTCTCTGAAGGCTTACATCCTCGATGTGGTACGTCAGCGCTGCAGGGGAAGAGTCATTGCTGCGCGGCGACGTATAAGGCAGCCACGCTGCAGCCCCTGAAGCGCCGGCGACCGGCTTTTGCACCGTTATATCGTCGAGGCTGACGCGGAACGGCCGGCCTCGGTAGTAACCTAGAGTTCTTTCAGGAGACGACATTAGAACTTGAGAACTAGAGAGGCTGCGGGTGCTTCACTTACTGGTCCACAACGTACGTCCCCCAAAAAACAGCCCGGCGCAGATCTGCTTCGGCAGGCGTCAACATGCCCTTTGCAACGTAGAGTGTCATGTCCTTGTGAAGAGCCAAGTCGAAGGCGAGGCGGATGGCCATTCCTTTAAGGATGTTCTGTTAGCCTGGATGTCCCCAGTTTTCCTCAAAAGAACGGCGTCAATGATACAGTACCGCTGTACAGCCAGCCCCTAGAGTCCCTGTTCGCTCCAATTTCATGGCTGCTGAGGACGACCATCGCTTGGACGGTCGACACCGAGGGCGAGTCCAGCTCAATCTCCAATAGAGTCTTGGCGCGTGCGGCAAAGAAGTCGGGCAGAGACTTGGGAAACGTGACAAAGTTCGGGTGGTACCGGGACTCAAAGGCCGCGCCGAGAGAACACCTGGATACCGTTAGAAATGTGCTCTTGCAATGCCTGTTTTCCATTGGGACTGGAGCAACCAACATTGCGTTCCTGAGAGCCTCAGAATAATACGGCGTGTCCTCCTCGCGTTCCAACCACTTGTACTTGGCGTCTTCGTATAAACTCCGATCGACAATATGCGAAAAGGGGTCCTGCCACGCAAAGTACAGGTTGATCAGGTGCTCTTCCAAATCTGGCGGTATCGTCTTGCCGTATCCCATCATGTCCAGATGCTCCTGTCCGTCGTTCCGCACAGTCCGATCGACCGCCAACGTGTCGCTTCCCGCAGGCATCTCAACAAGACTGAAGTTCGATGTCGGCCCGTAGTAGGATATCTGCCCGTTGGGCCCGATATGCAGGGACCCGAGCCGATCTGACAGTTGGTTGACGAGGTCTTCCTCCGTCGTCCCCGATGCGCTGTCGTCGTTCTCGTTGTCGCTCAGCGCACCGCCGCCCTCTCCCGAGTAGGAGCTGAGTAGAGGATGGCTTGGTGCCCGCACGCTTGCGACGTCGACGCCAGGAGCGATGATGTCTCCGTTCTCTGGGGGGCTCCAGTCCCAGTCCGCAATGACCTTTGACGCAGCATCCCTCGGTGGAGCCCACGCTGCTGGCGCGTGGCCATTACGGACGGCGTCGAAACCAAAAGCGGCTGCGTCGAGCGACAGGCCAAAGTCGGGGGGCAGCTGTCCTGGTGGTGCCATTGGGTGCACAAAAGGGAGAGCCGGTGCAAGCGGATACTGACCGAGTGACAGAGCCGGGTCAATCGGCAGTGCCGAGTTCATGGATGGCGGCGTGGGTTTCTCCAGCGCGACTTGGACTTTGGAGAGACCCAGAGTTTCCAGGATCCGGTTGAGGCTCTTGCCCTCCTCTGAAGACATAGCAGGCGGTTGGAGCCCATTTTGACTGATGAAATGACAAAGCTGGTCGACTCTGCTGGAGAGCAACTCTACAGCAACGCGTAATGAAAGCCTATTCCCGGCAAGGTCAACTTCCGACGACTCTCATAATCAAGACAAAACTCACTTGCGTTTGTCCTCTCCGGCTTGGTATCTACAGTCTCTGCGCTTGTTCTTGCAGTTGGAACATGTTGGCGTTGCACCATCGCACTATGGATCGTCAGCCTGTGCAATTTAGCACATGTCGCGGAGATGAGGTACTTTGATCTTGCTCTCCCTGCAGGAGATACATGCAGTCGTGACGTGTCTCCTCTTGGAATCGGGCTTCGATGATGGAGGCATGCTGCCCCGTTGGCCCCGGATCAGCCTTGGTCGTGGTTGAAGGAGTGGAGGTTGAATTTGGCTAGTCAAGGCAGGCAGGGTCTCATGCGTGCGCACGATGTGGTGCGGGTCGGTGGCAGGTTCTTGGCCGGTCCGGAGGCCCCACCCATTCACCTCGCAACGTGAACGCAACGTGTATCTAAGTACTCCGGAGGGTACCCTATGTCGGGGGTGGCTTAGGTGGAATTAAGCCTTGAATCGCGGGGCGCGTGGACGCCGGGCCTGCTGTGTGCAGGGAATTTGCTGGGCGCTACGGCAAACTACACCGCTATGATAGGGTGCAAGTCTTTGTTAGAGGTTTCTAATGGTCAAAGGCCAGCCATAGTCGTGCTCCCCAAAACCACCAGGCCGGTCGCTGAGTCGGTATCTTGGTTCATCCGACCAAATGGTGCATAGCAAGTGGGATTTGACTCGAACTTCGACTTGGTTTCGCTTTTTCCTGCTGGTATTAGTGGTGGGACCCTAGAAATGGACCGCCAAGAAGGCCTTGGTTATGCCGGTCTCGGAAACTCACACCTCGGATCACAGAATACAAGTTTGGTTCACCCTAACGTAAAGAGATGGATGATATCAAGGTGTTGTATTTATTCACTCAATATTTGTCGTGGAACCCCCCGCATAACCAAAATAAGCTTATCTGTACGAACTTGTAGTCATACCGAGGCATCGCGAGTCGGCCAAACAGTACCGATGGTCGAAAGACATCAGGCCGTGCTGAACTCTCTAAAGGTTCAGAGTTTACAAAACGTAAAGCGTAAAACCCGCCTTATTTGCTGAGTCGTAAAGTAGAGACACTTCTACAGCGGGAAGCCTCCCCGCACTCGTAAAGAGTCCGAATCACGTTGCAGAGTCCGAATTGCGATTGAGTCCTACGTTGACGACCTAGCTTTTCGAGACAAATACGGTAATAAAAGGCAGCGAGTTGCCGCTGTAATGCCTTGTAGCGGCCAATGTTAATGATGACAGAACATGAATCATTACAGATCATAGCAATTTAGCAGCTTGCAGCCAATCTGGCGTGTTTCGCGGAGCTCGTAGGCGCCGAACCCCGACCATGGCTCGTAACCATTCGAAGACTATTCGCCGCCAACACCGAGTCTGGATGCATCATAACCTTGACTGCTTGCAAGGCATGTAACAAGCTCAGTTTTATGGGCTACTAGAAGAGCTGGTATTGCAATACATAGGTCATGACCTGTTCAGTAGGTCCCCTCGATGTAAGCTTTATGCTTTTGCTAGAGAATCAACCTAGACTTGGCAAGGTTAACCCTTGGCCGCTCGGCCAGTTCCGAACATCATCAGTGCGCTTCGCAAGCTGCGCACTGAACAGGAAGATAATATTCCAAGCCTTGTTGTTTGAGGAGTAGACGAACAGACTTCCTCCTTCTCAGGGAAATGATCTTGAATGACGCCAGACCATCATCCCTTGGTACGCCCCGTAATCGGATGGCATCGGCCAGTTCTCCACGCCTACGCCGTCAATAACCAATGAGTCTAGCATATGGGGCCTCCCGATGAGCCTCCCGGAACTACGGTCCGAAAAATGTCAGATCTGAGGTCACGGTGAGATCTCATAGGACGATCGGAAACCATATCCCGAGATCTCCACCTCACGAGACCTGGGGATTCAACTACGCATGAAGATATTTCCAAACACTCTGGACCAAAAGCTACAAGAATCGCCGCGTTTAAACGTATAGATTAAGGTGGCTTCTTCGGCTCAGACGCCGGGGCTGGCAGAGTACACTCGCGGAGCGATCCGGGGGTGGGCCCGCCGAGAACCGGCCCCATCCGGAGCTGGAAAGGGCAATTCTGGCCGATGGAGAAGCAGCCGGGCATTTCCCCAGAATCGTTGAATAATTCCCTTTCCAGAACTTCTTAGAGAAAGGAACGTGTGATACACCAGTAAACGGCGCATGACGTACAGCCCAAACATCTTTGAACGAACCAAGACAAAACGCTGTGGAGAGAAAACCCACCAGGTTACCGTCTTAAATACCCCGCGCTTCCCCTCCACGTCTACGACAATTGACTTCTTCAAAGCATCAACTGAATACTCTGCACACCACTTTCGTTGTCACGACATCTCACACGAAAGAAAACATGACCATCCGTAACGGCCAGACGAACGGGGCTCGAGCCTCCAGCACGTCATCCACACGTCTCTTCTCGACTTCTGAAGCCTCCGCAATAGATTCGTTCGCATCCCTCTGCTCCCAGTCAGCAACACCGGAAGACTACCCCTTAGCCGCATCGATCGAGAAGAACATCCCCATCTACGACCTCCCGCCGTACGCCAGCCTCGACCAAGACCAGCGCGCGGCCCTCCAGGACGAGTGGTACCGCGTCCTCATCTCCGGCCCCGGCGTCTTCGTCACCAAAGGCCTCTACCGCGACAGGTCCCTAATCGAAGCGGCCAACGCCGCCTTCGCGTCCATAATCGAGGCGGAGAAGAAATCAGGCGTCGCAAAGGGCGACCACTTCGCCAGCGCCGGCAAGAACGACCGCATCTGGAACTCGTTCAGCAAGCACGGCCTCGCAGACCCGGCGTCCTTCGTGAAGTACTACTCAAACCCCTACCTCGGCCTCATCTGCAGTGCGTGGCTGGGGCCGGGGTACCGGATCACCGCGCAGGTTAACAACACGAAGCCCGGCGCCGCGCCGCAGGTCTGCCACCGCGACTACCACGTCGGCTTCCAGACCGCCGCGGCGTCGGCGCAGTTCCCCCGCGCGATGCAGGTTGCCAGCCAGCTCTTGACGCTGCAGGGCGCCGTGGCCCACTCCGAGGTCCCCATCGAGAGCGGGCCGACGAGGCTGCTGCCCTTCAGTCAGACGTTCGAGCCTGGGTATGTGGCGTACCGGCGGCCCGAGTTCAACGAGTTCTTCTTGAAGAACTATGTGGCGTTGCCGTTGGAGGTGGGCGACGGGCTGTTCTTCAACCCTGCGCTTTTCCATGCGGCGGGGGAGAACCAGTCGGCCGATGTTTACCGGATGGCGAATTTGCTGCAGATCAGCAGTGCTTTTGGCAAGCCCATGGAGTTTGTCGATGCGGTTCCGTTGGTGGAGAAGAGTTGGGATCACTTGGTGAAGTTGTACAACGAGCAGGGGATGAGCGAGGAGGTCAAGTCCTTCATAGCCGCCGTCGGCAACGGATATCCTTTCCCAACAAATCTTGATAATAACCCGCCAAGAAACGAGGGTATGGCCCCAGAGTCGGAGCAAGACAACATCACCAGCAGTCTTGTAAGCAAAAAGAGCAGGGAGGAAGCGGTAGATGCGTTGAAAAGCTTTGTCAACAGGTGTAGGACATAGAATAGAAACCAAACTCTGTAATACTCAGATTACAGCGATGATCCGCATTAGGAATCAGAGAGCATACGCAAATGAAGATCACCATTAAGAAGATGATCGCTGGCCTCGCTGATCCAAGTGCAGTCGATGAAGCCTCACCTAATCAACTTCTCGGACTTGACCGGCCCACCGATAGCACCGGCGAGACGCCGGGTAACTTAAAATTCTACGCGCGAACGAGCCGTCTACTGGCCTCGACCATTCACGGCATTTGCTCTGATATTCCCAAATAGGAAAACCGTATTCTAGACTAAACCTCCATAGGTTGGCGTGTGGCTGAAGTGCTGAGATAGGTAAGCGAGAAGATGGCAGAAGGGGCGTTGGTAGAGGCCGACATCGAGAAAACTCAGTACAATGGGTACCGCTACTATCTCTTACTTGAGTGGTAGAAGAATAATCGCTGGAATTGCCGAGTCTCAGTGAGACCAAGACATCTGTATAACCAGACAGTCGGATACGACCTCAGCTTGGTTGACAAGGGAATGATCAGGGGTCGTATGTGAACATGCTGCTTGCGGTCAACGCCAAGTCGTTCATGTTCTCCATCTCATGGAAGCCATCTCTCGAAGAGTGATCGCGAAAACCGCGGCCATGCGCGACCATGCCAGCCTTCGCGCGTCCAAGTGGAAAGAGGCTTTCCATTTGGGCCCTTGGGTCTAGACCGCTGGAAGCCAAACGTCTGGATTCGCCCATGGAAACCATGGAAGTCTGCATGCAGGAGTGGCAGCGGCTGGCTGCTTTGAAGCTCCCACCGAGGCGGAAAGCCCAGAGGAGATGCGGCCGAAGGAAAACTGACCAGTCGGAGTGAACCGACAAGCCACGGGCTGAGCTTACTTACGGCCCGTGGCATCCAAAATAGCCCTCCGGATGCCTGCTTCGATTCAATGTCTTACAGATTGGGCACCCGGCTCGACCCCGGTAGGGCGGACAAGCCGTGGTGCTACCTGAATTAAGCCTTTTAGTCCACCACTTCCCAGCCATGATTGGCTCTGGATCGGTCCTTTCCAAGAATTTGGCTGTGACGTTGCCGCATTGGCTCTCCCCGGTCTCGTGCCCTGGCGTTGGCGGGGTCTTTGAGGAGTGAGACTATCCCCAGCCAACCCTTCCAAACGCGGCAGCATTTCGTGACCGAGTCCGGAAAGCTGTTGCTTGTCAGACGGATCCGAGAGAGGAACAACGTTAACATCACTAGCCGGTGATATTATTGGGTCTAGTGTGGGTACGGACATTCTCTGGCTTGCTTGCCCTGGAGATCTGCATGGCGAGCTGGCGATCTCCTACCTGTCGTGGCGCACTATCACAATGTGTATGATGCTTCAGCTTTCGCAGGGATGGTATTTTTTTTTATATATATTGAAAGAAGAACCGCATTTATCCGGGTCTCATTCTTTTCATCATCACACAGAAACCGTTCCAACAGGCGATTTCTTTGCGAACAATCGCTACTTCTGTCTCACCGCAAACGCAAACGTCGTTGTCTCACCCGAGAAACTGACCGAAGCCCCACGCAATAAAAGCACCTTGGGCCCCCGAGAAAGTGATCGATCTCAAGCGATTCAGCCTTCAAACAGCCAATACAACCACTTCAAACTAGTAATCCAATCCATCAAGATGGTTGCCAGCAGCCGCATTGCCATTTTGGCCTCCGCCTTCGCAGTCGGTGCTTCCGCCGCTGTCATCAACCGCCGCCAGCAGCAAGATAACGGCTGGCTGGCCACCGACTACCAGTGGGGATGCTCTCCTGGAGGATGCAGCTCTCAATTCAACCTCTTGGGCTTCGAAGGTGTCCCGTCTGGAGCACCCGCCTTCGATGTCGTCTGCAGCCCCATCTACATCCAGCAAGATTGGATCGCATGCAAGAACCGCGACGGCAGCACCATGGCTCCCGAATCTGTGGTCTACGCCGTATGGAAGGCCGGCCCCGACAACGACAAGCAGTACATCAACATTGCGCATATCTACTACCGCCAGGAGGACGGTCTCTACTACGACGCTGAGAGCGCATCTGAGGGTTTCCTCCCCGAGAAGGGCGGCACTGAATGGTTTTCCATCGCCACTGTCAACCCAGCTTCAGAGAGCCATCTTCCACCAGTCGTGAACTCAAACGCGCCGACGCAGACCGTGCAAGCGGATACTGAGACTGGAATTCCTGATCTGGTCAATGCTGAAGACCCGGTCGCCACATCTACCGATGGCACCGTGCCGGATCCTGTCCCTGCTGCCGGAGAGGATATCCCTACCCCCGATCCGACTGAGGACCCTGCCAACGATCCTACACCCACCGACGAGTCTACTCCTGCGGCCGACCCTACTGCCACTGAGGCTTTTACCCCTGCGGTTGACCCCCCTACACCTACTGATGACGGAACACCCGCGGCCGACCCTACTCCCACCGACGAGTCAACTCCCGCAGCCGACCCGACCCCAACTGATGAATCAACACCCACCGGAGACTCGACTCCGGCTGAGGATCCCGCTCCTGCCGCCGATCCTACTCCAGAGTCTACTCCCGAGTCTCCTCCCTCTGAGGACCCCACACCTGCCGAAGACCCCGTTCCTTCTGGCGATGCCCCTTCGAACACAGTGACCTCTGACATGCCCGATGGCTTGGTCCTGTCTCAACCTCTGCAGTCCGACGTGGTTCTTTCCCAGCCTCTCCTGAACCCCGTACCTGGTACTGGCACTATCCCTGCGGGAGGCGATGGAGCTTAGACTCGACGGCTGACGGTCGCCTTCACGCCTCAGACTGAACGTACATGTGCTCGCATTGGGAAGGAGTCCTGGTTTCATAACTTGCAATTGTCTTTACATTTACTCTAATACTATACTTAATAATATCCGTTCATACCATCTTCCTCTCTTCACCGGTGACGCGGTGATATGCTGTGCATGGACATGTCATCTACCACGGCTTAGTGTTGATGGGGGCAAGCGGCGTCTGGCACTTGGCTGCCAACGCAGCCTTCGCCTCCTCGCTGTCGATGCTGACGCACGGCGTGTCAATGCCACCATCAATCCCATCGCAGATGATGACGGGATCACCGCCGCAGGGGCTCGTGACGTTGAAGTTCTTCACCGTGATGTTGTGGCAGACGGCATCGGGGTTCGTCGAGCAGGTCAGCTTTGCGACCGCGTTGCCGTAGATACCACTCGTGTAGCCCGTAAAGTTCTCGAACAAGACGTTGGACACGTTCATGCCGGATGGATACTGCTCGCAGGTGGTCTCGTTGATCTAGGCCCCATGTTAGCGGTCTTGGACGTTTGCGGCCTGCTGCTGCCAAGCAGCTACGAATTCTGAGTCACGATTGTCTTACGTTGAAGTAGCACGAGTCGAGAATGATTCCGTAGTCCATTCTTGCAAGCCAGAAGTTCCTTTATTACGGGGTTAGCAATCCTCATGGAGGTGGAGGTGACAAAGGAGGGGTCTCACTTGTATGTGATGTTCTCGACGTATCCGTAGCCGACGTTAGGGCCGGCCCAGGTCTTGATACGAGCTCCCGAGTACTATGAAAGTGTGAGTTGTGTCGCGATTGACTGGGTTGGAGAAGATCTTACGTCGCCGTTCAACATCCACACGTTTTCAATGTGGACGTCCTTTACGAATGACATCTCGCCGGCATACTGACCGAGAGATCCGATTGACTAAGAATACGGGTTAGTCGTCGTTTTGTCTTAGGGGATCACGTATCCTTACTTGACCGTGGGTACCTGAAAGCAAAGTCAGCTTCTGTCAAGATAGAACATCAGAAGTCAAACGCACCATTGCAGTACATCGTGTTCACGTAGAGGTTGGTGTTATTGGACTTGGGAGAGAAACAGTCGTCGTCAATGTTGACCCAGACACGCTCAATGCGGACGTCCTGCACGTCGAGGGAGTCGAAGAAGTCTGTGTTCTTAGGGATGATGCTGCCATTATTTGTGATAGCGGTGGCGATGACGTCCTTGTACTGGATATTGCTGGCTATTGATACAGTCAGTCCCGGGAGCCTGATGAAGTACCACGGCCTTAGTCGCGGCTAAGGCTTTATGATGGCTTACATCCAACGATGAAGTTTGTCCAGCAAGGTGAATCCTTCATGTGAATACCTTCAACCTCTAGGTTCGTAGTGTTCTCCACGTAGAAGAGAATGGGTCGAAGGTATTTGTTGTCAGGGTTCTGGATTTGGTCAGTTGGAAGATCGGGCTAAGAAGGACATGACCGTCTCACCAAGATACTAGGGTAGTGTTAGTATTTACAGAATGTTTGAAGAGTAGACTGAGACTTACGATCCAATACCGGCGTTGAACTCATTCCACCAGCGTTGGCTATTGAAAGTGTCAGCTAAGAAGCTTTTGATAGGAGGAATACTCAGCGAACCCTTGTCCGTTGATGACACCGTCACCATAGATCTTGATGTCCTTTCCACCCCACTTCCCTGCAAGAGGAATTAGTTACGCGACAAAGCGTTTTGAGCAATATAGCATACAGAACATAATGGATTTCTGCCAGTTGGTTAGCTTCAATCATGTCAAGTTGTCATGCCGAAAGAAACTTACTTGGAACGGGTGCTCGAAGGCATTTTCCTACGGCTCGTTGTCAATATCATGAAGCTATGCCGAATAATGCAAGGTATCTCTTCCACGTACTTGCCAGTAGGCGACATCATTGGTGAACTGAACCAAGTGTGTTAGTACTCGCAGCTTAGACAGAAGGCGATCTTGTGTGGCACACCTTAATCTCTCCTTCGAGACGAACATGCACGTCGTTTAGGAAAGTTAAGTCAAGTGCCTTCGCAATGACAAAAGTCTTCCCTTTCGGCAAGTACAGTGTACCGCCGTTGTTAGCGTCCTGGAGTCCCTTGCGGAACTCCTCAGAGACGTCATCCGTGTCGTTCCTCGAAGCGCGGATCTCGATAGTCTTGCGTCCACACCCATTCGAAGGGGGCGTGTAGGGGTGGACGTCCCTGAACTCTTGCAGAGATCTCGGAACACCGGCAGGCAGCTCCACCGCGTATGACAGCACGCAAGTGACGGCTGCAAGCAGGGCGAATGATCGTGAAAGACGCATGATTTACGAGGCACCTCAGGGATGCGATGCAACGACACTATCCGTTTTTCCCGGTCAAACGAAACATCCCAAAAAGAGCGAGCGACTGAGGACGGTCCTCGGCCCCCATCTTAAAGGCTTCAGCCGAACCCTGGAGGACGCATTCTTAGTGGAGCAGGAGGGCATTCCCACTTCTTTTCGGGTGAACTCCTCATCAGACGGAAAAGTTAAAATGGAGTCATCGCAGTGCAGACATGCTGGATTGATCACTTTAATCGCAATTAAAGCCGGAAAATATGCTTTTGCCCAGCCTCTGAACCCCCCGCGCGGGTCGGAAAAGACCCCCGACCAACGAGCTCATCTCTCCCATCTTGCCGCGAAGCGGTCTGGCGCTCCAGGCCGGTGGGAGATCGGCGTGGGGAAGTTGGCTGGGGTAATCTTGGAGATGTGCGGGGGAGATCCTTGGACAGGTTGCACTGCAGCGGTGGGCTTGGGCTTATTGGTGGGAAATCCCTGGCTTGAACGACGACGTTCGGATAAAGACACCGCGTCGCTGGTTAAACCATGCAAACCTGGTCCGGTTGGTTTGGCAGAGACGAAAGCCGAACTGAGTTCCGTCTTAAGCCCATGGCCAGCGACATGTTGATACCCTACAGAAGATGTGTGGCACAAAAGGATGACTTTCCACAAGACACGGTCTGGCTTTCCCAATGTTGACGCGAGTATGTATCTCTGCCTTCAATGTACTCCAAAGAAATGAAGTTTTACTTCAATTGAGGACGTCTACAACTGCAATTCGAAATAGCGACAGCGATAACCACAGCAATTGTAGTCACAGCAGTAACAGCGACATACGCATCATGGGCGGCGGCCCGGAAGCGAGGACGGAGATAACGACAACGACAGCGAATACATCGGGAAAGCAATCGCTCTAGCACATTCAAAAGTGGTCATTTCTCCATGGCATTCTAAAGTTCCATGTTCTGTTGCTGGCTAGTGATGCTAATCTGTACGTCGTTCAACTCTGCTTGGTGCAAAAAGAACCGAATCGTCACCCCCTTCGAGTCTATCCTTGGGAAAGTCAGGCGTAAAGCTCATTCGGCTCGTCTGCTCATACGCTTGAAAGATGCTCCCACACTTTCTGGTCATATCGTTCTGGCAAATCTTTTCCAGCTGCTCCTGGTAGTAAGCCTCATTGACACCAAAGTACCTGTGTCGGCAATCTCCGAGGTCCTTCCAGCTTGTGAGAACCACTGCCCTTTTCCCACTCGCGTACCCATCAGTGTCTATAGCACTGATAGAATAATCCATAGGACAGGTGTGGCAGCTGCGGATCCAATTGATTGAGACCAGACAGTGCTTCTAGCACGGTTTTTCGTGGCCCCAAAGACAATCTAGTATTCTGTCCACACTGACGTGAGGCTGATCGTTCCAACCGCTGGGCAAGAATGTCTCCTGTATCATCCGTTCTGCAGGGAAATGAGGGCAGGTCCCACTCAACTGCCTACCTAGACGAAAATGAACTACTGAGTCATGTCGAAGGCGGGCCTTCGTCAGGTCGTCATCGCAATAGAAGATATCTTGCATCTTCAGCAGACATCTTCCTCCCACGACGTTCAAGTCACGCAAAGAGTCCATCCGAATTTCGTTAGTTCGTCTGTGAATCGTGGTCATAGATTGCAGCTTCGATGAAGTGGGCACTGAACGAAGCAAGTGGCGCAGACGCTGCTGTCGTATAAGTCCGGCCACGACATTTTTATGCGGATACTGGTCGAAATAGGGCGTCCGTATCCTGTGGTAAGCGCTTCCAAATTGACAAGGGAGCATCTCGCGGGCGGGTGCATTTTGGTTTGCTAGTGATAGCTCTGGCCGGTGGAATTTGTAGCAGTATTGACACAGAATGAGCTCGGGATACATGTTCCATTGGTCCAGGTTGCACACGAGAGCGTTGCGCTCAGATAGGCTGAGAGTGTTGGGATGATAACCAACTTTCCACTGGATTTCGTGACTAAGAATCGCAAAGAGTGCTCTGTCGATATTGGGAAGGTACTGCTGGATCACCAGTAACACCTCCGCAGGAAGCTTTTCCAACCGACCCAGTTCTTGGCTTCTGTAGCAATTAGTCATCAGTATTTTGGCGGCTTGGTAGATACGGAGTCACTTACGCCATGACGAAAACCAGATTCAAGTATACCAGAGAGAGCCAGAAGAGCAAGTTGTTGGGCGGTGGCAAAAACTTATCTTAAATACAGATTGTTGTGACACTAAGGAACACGACCAGGAAAACCTGCGTTGTCTACCTTACATATAACTGCTAAGTTGCTGAGTGGAAACAGAACTAATAGAAGAGTAGTGTTAGATCAGTTAGTCAGGCGTGAAAAATCGCTCTGTCTCTTTACGAAACCCTGAATTCTAAGCTATTGGTTTCTCGCATGTAGTTAACCGTTGAGGTTCTTCCTTTCTACCTTTTTAGCCAGCCATTGAGGTTCTTGGCAGGTCTGAGCTATGTGTGCGTGTACCCTTATAGCACGAAAAGCATCGCAAGCGCTTTCAGAAGTCTGTCTATTTGGGAACCTTGAAACACAGCGAAGGGAAGCTTCCGTCAAACATGAAAAAATAATTCAGCGAGCCCATAAGTGTACCAGGAGACGAATATTCTGTGTACCTGATGTCTATGCTTTTGAGATGTAGATGTGCGTCTCAGTAGTTTGCACGATAGCCCTCTCGCTGCTACTGTCCGGGTCATTCCACGCGCCGCCTGAATCCTTCATTTGGGTGCGTTCCACGTCTCGCTCGCGAGGTCCCCCCTTGATCTGTACGTGGAAAGTGTCCATGTCATACTCCGGTTCATCGCGACTGGTGTCAAACCGGTTATACTGAGAACGATGGCCAGCTGAGATCCCTCCCCCCGTGCCACCTATGGTACGCAAACCATTGCCCGACACTCCGCCAGATTTCCCAGTTGTGCCTGCACCAGAGGAGAAAAGCTTTGGAGAAACAGTGTGGAAGAAGAGGCGAAGCGTGGAAAGACATGCGCACATAACAAGCAGGTTCGCTTCGATGCTTCTGCGGAAGAAGTAAGACATCAAGCAAGATAAGACATGATTGGGCTGACTTACACCCAAATGTTGATGAAAATTCCACCCCAGGTCTGATCGGCGTCGGCCAGAATGGTGATCAAAAGGTATAAACGGACCACAGAGGTGATGACAGTCCTGCCGCACGGTCAGCGCTGCCCATACAATGAAGAAACACCAAGGTTCCCGAGGTTTGCCCTTACACCGAACCAATGCCGAATAAGGCTAGCAGTCCAACTTTCTTCCGTGTTGAGATGTGCAGAGACAAGACCATCGGTACCGGGATGCAGATGATCATGACATCTGTTATGACTCCGAATGCCGCAGTTGCCTTGAACGTCGCGACTCGATCGATGCATTCGCCGTCGGTGACGAGGTCGTATGCGGATGGGATCGGTTTGCAGGGGAAGATGGAGCTGAAGAGGATGCTCAAGCTGGAACCCACTACCACGAACATCGTAATGTAGACAGACCATTTAAACCATTTGGCGTTGTTGTTGAGCTCGAGGAAGAATAACAGGATGACCATCTTGCAGGCTCCTGGTGGGATCGCGTAGACAATCGGGTTGATGTAGCTGTTCCACTGTTGATTGTCAGCGTCTTGGAGTGAACCAGGGACTTCTTGGGCGCAGCTTGGTGACATACGAAAGTGAAGTCTTTGAACTTCTCAATTGGGATCTCCCAGCCATGAACTCCGACATATCCTTCCAGGGCAGCCCCTGCATCTAGGTTAGCAGCCGAGCATAGCACTATAATCAATAATGACTGACTTATCATCAGTGCCTGGATGGCGACGGTGAAAACCTTTCTCTGGCAGTCAGCATGTCTTGCACTCATATTCCCCTTTCCAACTGAGGGACGCTTCGATATCCCGAAGTCGGAAATCAACTTCAAGGGGAATCCGAGATGTTTTGGAAGACAAGACAACTTACCCATCCGAAAAGAAGCAGCACTACAGCGATATCAGTTAACAACAGAACCTTTACCAATCTGACCTTGAAATACGCACCATCATCAAGTCCAAACTTCTTACGAATGACAACCTTGACATACAAACGCTGAAGTAGGAACAGAAGCGCTAGGAACATGCCGATACCCACGACGACATATGTTTCGACTACGTCCCGTCTCTGCGGGTTCTCAAAGTCGACAACATATCCCTCAGGCGCTGGAAGAGCCGTAATCACACCAGAGGTGTTAGACATGGCGATCCAGTATCCCGAAGGTGAAAGAACAGTGAATGAAAGAAGCTACGGGCAAAAGCATGGTTCGTAGGAGGATCGAAAATTCTTTGTAGGAGCATTGGTAGTCGTACTGAAGCATTGCGATTGTGTCAGGTTCATTCAGTGTTCCAAGTCTCTGTCTACGGATACCGTTCCCTTGCTTCACTTGGAACACCCCGCTCCAGCTCAATTGCTCGGACTTTGCTTCGTCCTCAATTCATGGCTGAAATCGCAGATTGTAGACGAGGATCCTTGCGACATGTCCAGACTGCGGAGACAGGGCTAGAATCCACACCGAGGGTCCAAGCCTGTGGGATGCTTCCCCGGCGTCCTGGTCCCTTGTTAAGGCTCGAATTCTCCACCACTCTGCGCCGTGCCGCAACCTTCACCGTCGTATTTATGGAGTGCTCCGTCCTCGCCAAGTCAGCAGAACCAACGGCTGTCTACCTAGTTTTGGTTAGTTGATTCTCGCCATTGCAATTCAGCAGGGCCTGCTGAATCGTGCACTGGAGAATCGCGCCAGGTTTGACTCTCTCGCTCTATCTAGCTTGAGTATCTCACAAAAAGAGTGATGAGAAATTATAGCTTTTTTTGGGCTCTCGAAGTCTGGATTACTGTAAAATTTGATTTTGACAGGACCCGTGCCTACGATCAGGCCGAGATCCGCTGTGAATATCATTCTGGGGGTTTAAATACCCCTGACTAGGGCCCGGTATATTAATCAAGCGAGTGCAACGAAGCACCAACAGTATTATCTGGACGACCAACAACCTTGAGCGAGAGGGCAGTGAGACAGCCAGTCACGACGCCACTAGAAGTGGGATATCGACGGAGTTGCATATGCACCTCGCCTCTTCCGCAGTCTGTGCCGTTGAAGAATCAACAATCCTTCCCATGGTTCCCCCGAGCGTGGTAACATCGACTTGCGCGTCAAGTCAAACGCAGTTTCTTACCACGCCACTTTTCACTCTAGCACAGAATGACTTGCATATTTTCCTTGATGACCCCTGAGAACTAATGTCAACATCCACGCCGGTAGGATGAGCGACACAATGCAGCAGCTTGGCCCCAAAGAAGGATGGCAGGATTCATGACGACGATAGCCCCCTTGGGCGTTGTTTTTCGTCCCCTGCAGACCCGTCGTCTTGCATCAATAATCTCGGCGCCTCGGTCATTGCAGATTTCAAGGCTTCGTGTCATGTATAAGAAATCTATCTACCGCCACGTGGAAAGAGGAAATTTGGTCGCTGCTGCTCACCCTCAAGCTCGCCAAGGTCGTGTCTGTGTTCGCTCGATTCGTCACCGGGGGTCATCGCCACCGGATTTACTCAATCAATCGTGGAGCAACTCACATTCGCCAACGCCACAATGTTCAACGGAGGCTTCAGCACCAGCCTCTTGGCCGCCTCGGCATTGTTTCTGCCCGGTATCTGTTCCGCGGCCGCGTTCGAGGCCCCGGAGCCGATGGCGATTCGTGCAACCGCCACGAACCGTACCGGCATTGCTCCTGTACGCCAAGCTTCCCCCTTTCTTCAATCCTACGCCGCAAACTTGCAGGAACCCCTGCGACATGCGTGTCATGCAACCATCGCAAACAGGAATAGTGATTCAGTTCACGACTGACATTTATTACAACCGAACAGTGCGATGCCTTGATTACGGCTGGCTTGGGAGACCGCTTGGTATTTGCCACTGACGAGGGCTACGAGACACGCATTGCAACGTATTGGTCCGTCAGTGCCCGTCTTCGGCCGTGGTGCCTTGTTCAGCCCCGAGACGCGCAGGAGGTCTCTGCCGCGCTGACTGCCTTGGTGAACGCTGGTTCAGGCGCTGGCGATTGGCATGTTGCCGTTCGTGGTGGTGGACATAACCACTGGGCTGGCACGAACAACATCGCCAACGGCGTCACCATCGATCTGGCCTTCTTCAACCAGTCATCTTATGACGCTGAGACGAACCTGGCCTCTATCGGCCCAGGCGATCACTGGAAGGATGTCTACACCAACCTTCTGAAGTACAACGTGACCGTCACTGGAGGCCGTGACGGCGGCGTTGGTGTCGGTGGCTTCCTCCTTGGAGGTGGTAACTCGTACTTCACGGGTCGTATGGGTTTCGGGTGCGACTCGGTAATCAACTACGAGGTCGTCCTTGCGGATGGGAGCATAGTCAACGCCAACAACAGCACCAACTCGGACTTGTTCAAGGCTTTGAAGGGCGGCAGCAGCAACTTCGGCATTGTCACCCGGTTCGATATGGAGGCGATCCCGGCGAAGGACCTCTACACTGGTATCCACCTCATGAGCAAGGACAACTCTGACGCTGTAGTCGATGCTATTGTCGATTTCACCAACAAGGGAGAGGCGTTCGCCGATGATGCTGCGGTCTTTGTCTACACCCACAACACCGCGATGGGCGACGACATCCTGATCGCTGCATCTCGCGTCAACACTCAGGGCAACAGCAACACCACCGGCTTTGCGAAGATCAACCAGATTCCCGCGATCAGCAGCGACATGACCCACCGCAGCATGGCTGAGCTCGCGTTGAACTCTCAGATCCCTGCAGGCTCTCGGTAGGTTCATCCATATCAGTCGATAAACCATTATGGAGCGCTAACCATCGGTATGAACAGGAGCGTTTGGTTCACTTTGACCTTCAAGAACGACGCATCCATCCTCAAGGAGGCCGTCGATGCTCACCAAGTCTTCGTCGACACCATGAAGGCTGCTGTCGGCGCCGATGAGTTTACCACTCAGATGGTCTTCCAACCCCTCCCGACCTACTTCGCCAAGATTGGCAGCGAGCGTGGCGGAAACGTCCTCGGCCTCGACTCTGAGGCTGACAACGCCATTCTGTGGCTCGGCCTCGTGACTATCAACACTGAGGCTCAGGAAGCCGTTGCTCGGGCCCACATGGCTGCAGCAGCTGTAAGAATCGAGGACTTTGCTGTCTCCGTTGATGGCAACGTGAACTGGCGCTACCTCAACTATGCCGATCCTAGCCAGGACCCTATTAAGACCTATGGCGACGCGAACGTCAACTTCATTCGCAGTGTTGCATCCCAATATGACCCCGAAGGCGTTTTCCAGAAGAGGATTCCTGGAGGATTCAAGATCTCTAGGGTGAACTGATCACACCGGATGCTATGACATATCAAAGGTATGGAACGGGCAAATCACCACATCAAATGAGAACTGGGCTGTAATTGATAATGACACAAAAGACAAGAAATAATCACACGAGTTCTGATGCAATCTTATCAGCGTGCTTCGTGCTTGAACTTGAACGTTTACTTGTTCTCATCTTGGATTCTTCTCAAATTTTGAAGTTCACAGTAAGGATGTCATAGCGCCTTTAACAGAGGTTAATCGTTGCTGCCGCATCGATCCGACCGGCGGAAACCATGCCGCTTCGGCCGCTGGTGGGACCGGGATCCACCACCGGGCCGGTTATGAGCGGCGGAGAAGCGGCAAAGTTCCCGCACCCACTCCCGCATCCATTCCTGGAGTTGCCGGAAAGGAATGTTGTGTCCCAAGTAGGCCTGCGTTTGCTTTCTAACAAGAAGCTTAAAGGCAGCCTCACGAGAAGAGTACGTAGATAAGCATGCGTGACCGACCAACCAGAAAGCCGCTTCAAAGATAGCGAAGATAGCCTCTGCGGAGATATCTGCAATCTTCGGGAGATATGTGCATTGCATCCTGCTCCAACAAGAGGTGATATTCAATGAATTGATGATTGAAATGCTGTAACTAGAAATGACTTCAATCGCTCTAATGCAGCAGCCACTCAGCTGCGAGCGGTGTCATCTTTGGTCATATGCAACGGCTTAACCAATGCCGTTGTACGCGTACGTAAAATGATGAATTGGAGGCGCCCAAACATGCTAACAGCCAGGCGAAAGATACCCAAGTCAGTTAAACCGACAGAACCATAATTAGTGGACCGCGCGCCCTTTGAAAAACATGGCGCTTTTGTTAGAGCAAGCATCCGAGCGCTATTAAAATCGGCGGCCCGAGGCAATGCGCTAGAGTGGCATGCATCGCTTTTCAGCCTTTTGACAACATTGCCTCTTTTCAACCCCTTCAAAATACTCCATAGAATCTTTCGATCCTTTAGAGTCAGAGTTACCTGTCATTTACGCACAAGATGTATCTCCGCGCTGTTCACGCTGAGCAGAGCATACCTGCACTTCGCAAGCTCATCCGCGACTTTCCCCTCGGCATCCTCACCACAGCTATCTCTTCCCCCACATATCCTCTCATCCAGTCCAGTCACATCCCTTGGGTTCTCGATGTCGAAGACGATGCTAGCGAAACCGAGCTGGGCGTCCTGCGAGGCCACCTTGCGCGCGCGAACCCGCAGAGCAAAGCCATAATCGAGTCATTGTCGGCCGAAGGCCGCACGGAAACCGGGAATGTCCTTGACCAGGAGGTCATGGTCCTCTTCACCGCGCCGACACACCACTACGTCACACCGAAGTTCTACACCGAAACCAAACCGACAACAGCAAAGGTCGTCCCAACCTGGAACTATGCTGCCGTTCAGGCTTATGGAAGCGCAAAGATTTTCTACGAATCCAAGACCGAGGAAACCCAGAACTTCTTGGGAAAGCAGATCGACGACCTCTCGCGTATGAGCGAGACCTCGATAATGGGCTACACGGGCAAAGGTGACCGGCCAGGACCCTGGAAGGTTTCTGATGCGCCGGAGCGCTACATTGAACTATCGAAGATGGCAATTATCGGCATTGAGATCAAGATCGACAGGCTTGGTGGAAAGTTCAAGATGAGTCAGGAGCTGGGCGAGGGAGACCGCGAAGGCGTTATCAAGGGATTCAAGGCACTGGGCACTGATTTAGGCGACGGCATCGCCGATTTAGTGAAGGAGCGTGGAGAGCTCAAGGCAAAGGCTAAGCAATGAAATTCGTAGACCCCGGATTGGAAATTAGTTTACGCTTTAGAATTGTTAACAATATTATCTATGATCCTTCAGATTTTGATGCAGCACCATTTCTCTAGAATTCCCATGAGTGTGTTTGGCCCGTTGCTCTTTCGCCGACAATGACTGACTTTCATGGTCGCGACTCAACGTAATTCAGATGAGATTCAGATAGCAGTCATAAGATATGGCTTCAAAAGTGAGAACCCCAACTAACTCACAGACAGTCTCGTAGCGACGAGCGGCGCACTTTACCAGGCCGGCGCATTCGGCGTAAGTCCGAGGAGCACCTAAGTGGGGTCCGGGCCCGGGCCGGCGTGGGGTGCCATGGGCCTCGGATCAATGGCGCTGACCAATACGAAATGCCCTATTATTAAATACGTAAAAGCAAGACGGAATCGTCATTCTCGAAGCCAAGACCGGGCCGGTCGCAAAGGCTACGAGCTCGAATCTGCATCCAAGCTTTATTTACAAAACGCGGACTTCCATCGTTCGGATGCTTACCCATGCGATTCTCGGATCGATAGCCGAAGCTCGTAAACTCGGGCTGATGACCGCCGACTGCCACCGGCGGCCAAGCTTTCGGAATGGCTTCGCTTGGTTCCGGCTGCTTTCCCCGCTCAAGCACGTGGCAGATTGAACGGAAGTGATCGACGTTGTAACCCAAACAACACTCGTGGATTAATCGACTGGGGCTTATCGTGCGAATCAAGCTCATTGTTGTTCCTGTGCGCCAAGTTTGCGGCATCGGCTTGCTACAGCTACTAACGAGCGGGGGAGCAGGTGGCCCAACGGCTATCGACCACCGAGATTCGAGACCGCGAGCCCAACGGAAAAGTGACGACATACAGCCCAGAAATACCATATTGACTTGCCCAATAGCTTTGTTTCAAGCCATTATTTTCACTAGAGTGTCTTTTCTTTCTCCTAATTTAAAGAGTATTATTTTTTCAAGACCCTACCATAACATACGTCGAGTTGAGATGTCAGACACCAAATCCAATGCGACGGCTCTCGGCCACAAGAGTGTGTCAGAGGATGAAGAGGGAGGGCGAGCTGGTGTAGAGAATGAGCCGGTGCCAATTGACGAGGACGACATCGTGGCTCGGATGAACAACCTTGATCCTCCCGTGACGCCAGAGGAAGTCAAAGCAGTGAGAAGAAAGATTGACATGCGGCTGCCCCCATTTCTGCTTGTGAGTGGCTATGTAGGACTCACTCATATTCGTGGCGATGTGTTGACAGCGGACTAGGTTCTTTACATGTTTACATGGCTGGATCGTGGGGCTTTGGGTAACGCAGCCCTGATGGGGATTCGTGAGGATCTCGGGTTCTCTCCCAAGCAGTTCTCATTAGCTGTGAGCATGTTCTTCGTGGGAACATGCATCGCCGATCTGTTTACCAACATCGGGATGCGGTACATCCGGCCGTCCTTATACTTAGCGACAGCTATGGTAAGACTTATCACAGGAAAGGAAGTTCTTTCTCGTGTCAAATGCTGACAAGAGCTTAGGTCATCTGGGGAGTCTTTGCAACTCTACAAGCAGTCGCAGGCAGCCCAGGAGGCATGTATGCTATTAGGTTCTTTTTGGGCATCTTTGAAGCATGTTTCATCAGTGGTGCTCCGTATCTCACCACAGTACTCTATCCAAGAGCGGTAGGCTACCCTCAATAACCGTCGAATTTGGACATCGCTTAACGTGGTACAGGAATGGGGTCGTCGCATCAGCATCTACCTTTCCGCAACACCCTTGGCTGGGGCCTTTGGAGGATGGGTTGCATACGGAGTTGCGAACATCTCTAATCCGATCTTGAAGCATTGGCAAGCTCTGTTTCTCATTGAGGGCCTTCTTACTATCCTCATCGGTATGCTTTGTGTCTGGGTTCTTCCCGATCGCCCTCACAACACAAAATGGCTCACCCCTCGAGAGCGCGATGTCGCCACCTGGCGCATGATGCAGGACGGTAACCGGACTCACGGCAAGATCAATTGGAAAACTACTCTCAACCAACTCCGTGACTGGAGACTGTGGATGAACATATTCATCTACATGGGCCAGGTACTTCAGACCTACACGATTGCGACCTTCACCCCTATCATCGTTGCAACCTTTGGATACGACAACGTCAAGGCTCAGCTGATGGTAGCACCGCCGTACTGCGTTGCCTTCGTGATGGTATTCGTGGTTGGATACGCGAGCGATAGACTCAAGTCCTGCTCGGGGCTGCTGGTCATCTGTTCCATCGTCGCAGCTACCGGCGACCTCTTGTTAGCTGTTCTACCGCATACAGCGGCAAGTGCGAGATACGGCGCCACGTTCTTGATCTTGACTGGAATCCTATCGGGAGTCACGTTGAGTGTTGGTAATATCACAAGCAATTGTTGTGGGGATATCAAGAAAGGAATCGCATCCGGACTGTTCCAGTCTTTCGGAAGCACCATGGGCATTGCCACTGGATATCTGTTCCAGTCAACAGATGGTCCAGCCTACAAAAAGGGATTCTGGACACTTTTTGCAGCCACGTGTTGGACCGGTGTTGGCAGCGCCTTCATGACAATTATGACAATCAAGGAGAACAGACGGAGAGATCGAGAGTTCGGAAAGCCTCCCGAGGGTTTGGTGATTGACTTTGATGAGGGAGGGCAAATGGAGAACCATCCATATTGGAGATATTACAGCTAGGGACACCTCCAAAGACCTTATGTGTTTCAAATTTTGAGCTACATCTCAACTTGCAACTGAACAAAAAGTCTAGAACTCATCTCCTTCTCATCAAAGTGCTCATAGATGAGAGTTTTGCTATTCGGCTGGGGGTATTTCTAGGATTATATCAATGGTAAGTGGGTATTTAGGCAAGAAATCAGCAACATCCTAGCTAATAATAGCGCAATCGCCGCCTTAGACGGGATTTACCTTTGTCGTCCTTATCATCCATAGCTGATAATGGCTCATTCTTGCCATCACCTTGTTGCACCGGCTCCCGATCATCACGACAGTCGTCAAAGGCACGACCATGATAGAATCCAGCGTTGTAAGCAGCGTCAAGTGCGGGTTGCAAGTTGACGTCGCTAAAGGGCACTTTTGTGTGCTCGTAAGTAACGCCGTTCAGCGCATCCTGAGCAGGCTGGCTCAGCGACGTCCAGTCGATAAGGGGCTGCGAAAACGTGCCCTCCACACCGACATCCGACGGCCCCAAGTTCTTGTTCCCCCATGATGATACTAGCGGATGCGTGTGTTTCCCGTCGGAAACGGTGGGGCTCATGCCATCTCCACCTGTCCAGATCGTCTTGCCGGAGATCGAGGTATCGTAGGCGTCGACATCGGTGGAGTAGCTGATGCCAGCCATCGCGAGCTCCGCAACGTTGTCAAAGTCGCAACCGTTCTGGGTCAGCCAGACGACGACGCTGCGCCAGTAGTGCCTATGGCCGTTGCTGTTGCCCTTGGCCCAACGGACTTTGGGTTCGTACCAGGCGTACATGATGGCATCTCGGCCATGGCTGGAGCCCGTTCGGGCGTAGATCTGGCCGGATTGACTAGTGTCCCAACAGTCGCCGCTTTTCTTGCCTGTTGGTTTGAGTCCAGAGCTTTGAAAGGACGTATTCGTTAGAATATGGTGCGCCGCTTGGATGGAAGAGTTCGATCTCAATTCTCAAGAAAGGACAGAAGAGGTAGATGGATATGGGGTGAGAAGACTCACCCGAGGTAGCCTTGTGAGTCTACGGCTGGGTAGGGAAGACATCCGCCCCAAACGTGAAGCCTGGGCTTGAACAGCCGCGTTTTGTTTTGCTCATAGTCTGAAGCCTGGGGTTGAGGGAAACCGACAATATCGTTGTGGTTCTTCCACTTGCTCCAAGTATCGCCAGCCCCGGCAGCGACCGCCAGGAAGAGACTGAGGAGTAATATTCTGAGTTGCAAAGACATGTCGCTTGTGGATTCGATGGTGCTAACTCAAGTTTCGTTTTTTAGCGGAAAACCATGATGGGTCAGTCAAAGAAAAAGAATATTTTGATGTTGGGGGCGCATCAAAAATATTTGCTGAAGTTGGGGTCTAGAGGAAGGCATAGCCAACAAAGGCTTCATTTCCTTACGCCAAGACTACCGCTAACGGGTTACCTACTCCGATTAGAATGGCAATTTAAGGCGAAGAGTGTCTCTACAATAACGTTGGAAATAAATTAATTGCCTGCGTAGGATCGCGCCATCCCGCCGCCTGCCGTCGGTAATTTCCGCTACGATATCGCATTAATAAGTACAGTGGCCCTTAAAGTTTAGTTAATTCAAAATTCTCCGTTCGTTGAGCTGACTTCAACAGCACCACAGAGCTCACTTTATTGAGTCCTCCGTAAGATGGACAGGGTACTGAATACTGCATAGGCATCTCAGCCTCTAAAGTCCTGGATCACGCAGCGCAACGACTGGGCTGTGAATCCCGCCGGAACTTTAAAAATGCGGTTGATGAAAAAACCCACTGAAATTGAAGCTCTATATTCGATCAAGCCGATAGTTTGTCGGGGCAAAGAATTCGTTTACGACAGCTTCGGCAAAATGATTGCGACCAGCCTTCTGGTCGATCCGCCGAAGACAGCTATCTTAAAAGCTGTTGCTTGCCAATTTTTGAACCTGGTTGCGGTACTAGCATTATTTCCTCACTTCCGCCCACCCCCCC
>NW_025544675.1:91253-97715 GCF_011800055.1 Colletotrichum gloeosporioides
CAAAAAAAAAAAATAAGAACAAAATTCGCTGTTCACTATTCCATAGTGGAATACCATTCATATGATGCGGGTCGCCAGCATGCAATCTCTATATCATCATCTGATCATCCTCTTGAGCTTGATCTCCCTCGTCTGGTGTGACGAGCTCGACGACTACGGCTACACCGTAGAACAGTACGATGATACGTGGGAAGTCCACCGCAACAGCCAGCGCCTCGACACGTTTCTCATAGACAAAACCCGCGGGCGCATCATCATCGAAGAAGCCTATAACGCGTGGTACGACTCGCGGCCGAGACTCAAGCTGCGCGACATTATGGTCTTCATTTGGGTCCGGGCCGGCATGTCTCTGTCGGAGCTCACCTCGCTTCAAATTAGGGAGGTGTCGAACCAGGGCACGATAGATGCCATTAAGGATGCTCGGATATCCACTGGGATCAAAGCGCCAACCGACTTCACGGTGGAAGAGAACGGCACTGGCTGGAGCGATTTGGCCAAGGCAGAGTTTTACTACACAATGAGCAAGATGTGTACTGACTGGCAATCGTTAAATTCGAAGAGGGTCAGCAAAATGACAGTGCTGAGTAAGGATGGGCGGCTGGATGATTTCATCTTGTACATTTCGTGATGTAACAACAGGAGGAGGAATAGTCTTTGGCAACCAACTATGGGGATAGTAGTCAGAAGTAAAGTTGCAAATTGGGAGTACCAACACCACGTGAGGTATTTGCCTAACTTTCTGGTACCTGAGCCTTTGAGAACGCTCTCATGGCGCGGCACCATCAAGCCCAACATAAAGCTTGTACCCAAACAACTCAGTAGGATCGTTGAACCTTGCCTTCTGATCCATCTTTGCGATCTTTTGCAGGTCCTCTTTGTCTAGGGGAATAGAGTCTGCCTCTAGATTCTCCTTGATCTGCCACTCGATTGTGCTCTTCGGGATGACACAGCGACCATTCCCTACGCCCCATGCCAACGCAATCTGAATCGGTGACTTCCCGTGTTTCTGAGCAATCGCCTGAAGGATCGGGTGACCAATCAAGCGAGCCATTTGTGCCACATCCTTGGTCCAGGACACGTCCCGATAGAAGTGTTGAGATTGCCGCTCGGGCTGAACTGCATAATCTTGATTCCCTTGCTTTCTTGCCAGTCGACGAAGTCCTTTTGTTGTAGATAGGGATGAAGCTCCGTTTGGTGAATAGCCGGAACCTATGAGATAACGAGTCAGATCGTGGAGATGCTGGACGTGATGATATCCCGTTAATCAGGCGGGAGGATGGACTTTCGTTGACTTACGATGCTACAATCCTTCAAGATCCGCTCCAATTCTAGCTGATTGAAGTTGGATACACCAATGGCTTTGACTTTACCCGTTGGCAGCAATTTCTCCATGGCCTTCCATGTGTCGACATAATCAGCTGAGCCAGGAATGATCTTCCCATCAGGTCTCATGGGCATGAGGTCGGGGCCACGCTTGAACGCACAGGGGTAATGCATGAGATATAGATCAACGTAGTCGACGCCCAAGTCCCTCAAGGAATCGTCCAAGGCAGGCTCGACGTCATCCGGATGGTGAGAGTTGCACCAGAGCTTGGTTGTGATAAAGACCTCGTCGCGACTAACTCCGCTCCGTCTAATGCCTCGCCCAACTTGTTCTTCGGTGCCATAGCTGAGAGGCAAGAGGGATCAATTTCCGTTCTAGAGTATAGAATAATGACCGAAGCAAAAGAACCTACTTGTGCGCTGTGTCGATATGGCGATAACCGTTCTTCAGAGCAGTGTATACAGACATTTCCTGCTCGTCAGGGTCCTGGAAAGTCCCAAGACCAATGGAAGGCAAGATCTGGCCTGTGTTCAAGGTAACAGTCCTGCCCTTGTAGCGCGCCATGCCGGTAGCTGTTGCCATTGCTCGGAAGTTAAGGACATGAGTATGGTTTGTGAATGGGATTGGCCTCCGCTGTGGGGTGGTAGGTTTGATAAGTTTAGAAATCGGTCTAGCCCATCGATGGGGGTTGGAAAGGGCCGAGTTCATTGTTGGGTGTTGTTGGGGATTACCTTCAACGGTTTTTTTTTGGGTGCTGAAAGTTTGCCATAGATCGAGCGCTTTCGTCTAAGTTGGTGCTCTGGGCAACGTGAGAAATAATGGCACAATAAATCATTAGTGGTTTGGTACTTCGACCCTGCAATACTGCTAATCGAAAGAGCGAGAGCGCGATACTTTGCGAGGAAAGAGACGACCATTTCCAAATGGAGCAATTTTGGGACGACGCCCATTGACACGACAGCATCCACATTGAAGTCACAGATGGACGCGTACACCAAGAACCGAAAATGGAAGGCTTCTGCACCAAAGGAAATCCTCATTTCGTCTTCAATTTCATGAGTTAATATTTCCTCATTCAGTCTTGTGATTGTGGCGGAGGAAGTTGGAAGAGTCTTGGAACACGTCGCTAGCTACAGCCGACGATGCTATTTCAAGGAACGCCGCTGTCATGTTACCCCAACTAGGACCTTTCTGGTAAATGAAGATACAACTGAAACCCAGAAATGTTCCTCTCCATGGATACCTAGGTATTTGGTCTACTTGCTTAGGACCTCAACATCGTCGGTTCGACGTTTTGCATTATGCCGCAGCACGCACGAATCTCTCTCGCGCCTCTCTTCGCTACATTGTCAATTTCACCTACAGTCTTTGAAAGCTAAGCGGAAAAATGTCGAAGTCTCTCAACCCTATGAATGGAGGCGACTTCATTCACGACGATGAACGGAAGTTAGACGGTGGCTCTGTATTGTCCAGGCTCTCCCTGATCAACAAGACAGCCATTATCACTGGTGCAGGTGGTGGGATCGGATACTCTGTCGCCGTTGCGTATGCAGAAATGGGATGCAACATTGCCATATGGTACCACACAAACCAAGACGCGCCGAAAAGGGCAAAAGAGCTTTCTGAGAAGTACCGAGTCAAATGTGAGTCGATAGGTTTGTGTCTAGAGCGAATGATCCTCCCTCTTTTGAACCCTACCTACACAGAAACGAGAACATTGATCTGACCTCGCATGTTAGGTAAGGCATATCAAGTTGATGTCAGGTCGTGGGACGCCGTGGAGAGGGCCACCGACCAAGCCGTCAGAGATCTGAACGGTCGGCTCGACATCTTCGTTGCCAACTCCGGAGTCCCGTGGACCGAAGGCCCCATGATTGATGCCCCCCTCGAGCAACATAAAGATGTCATCCAAACGGACCTCGACGGTGTTTACTACTGCGCCAAAGCTGCCGCAAAGCACTGGCGACGCCAGAAGCTGGAAGAGACCGATGTTATTGGAAAGCCATTGAGCAACTTCAATCGTGGAAGCTTCATTGCGACGGCTTCTGTTAGTGGTGTGCTGGCAAATGTCCCGCAGTTCCAGGCCTGTTACAATGCAGCCAAGGCGGGCGTCATTCACCTTTGCAAGAGCCTTGCTGCAGAGTGGGCGATGTTTGCGAGAGCGAACTCGGTGTCGCCGGGGTACATCATCACCGACATCACCACTTTCGTGCCCCAGGACGTCAAGGAATTGTGGAAGGACAAGATTCCTATGGGGTAAGTTGATTCTACCTCATTGCTAGTTTCAAATACTGATGAGATCGCCAGGCGGCAGGGAGAGGCGCACGAACTTCAGGGTGCTTTCTTGTACTTTGCCTCTGACTTGTCAACTTACACATCTGGGGAAACTCTTGTGGTGGATGGGGGTTATCACGCTGTCTAACGCAAATCCCTGACGGCCACCAAAGGCATCTATCTCATTGTATTGAACTCATACAGCTGGAGGTATGTACTGAACAGGATCCTGCTAGGAATCCCACTCCTTCAAACCCAGCGCTAGCATTAGTTTAGCACACTTGATTATACAGTCCGTTACGTTAATAGCGTCCACCCCCCCTTTTTACTAAAATTACGTACGCATAATCCCTATATATATATAAAAATTTACCTAATACTATATAAATACTTATAGTATAGTAATTAACCTATTTTAATAGTTTTAATTAATCTATTCCTATTAAATCTTATTATCTAAAGGTATTATAATACCTCCTAAATATTATTATATAGCTTAATAGGTAAATAATAACCTATCTAAGTATTATCTATTACTTATTACTAATAGTATATAGAAATAATAATATATATAATAACTAATATAGGATATTACTAGAGATCCTCTTTAATACTCTATTTTATTATTAATTAAGATTATTATACTTATTAAGAGAGCTTATTAAGTTATTATTACTAAAGAAGCTATTAAAGAGGCTATTACTAAGGTTATTATTATTAAAACTAAACCTAAAATTAATAATTTAGTAGCTCTTAAGTCTATATTATAAAAAAAGTATATATTTATAGTACCTCTATTATTATAAAGAGCTCTAAAAATATCCTCTTATTAAAAAGTAATAATAATATAGAGGAAGTAAAAAAAGGATCTATTATATATAATTTAGCTTTAAAGTACTTTATTTTTATTAATATTATTATTTTAACTAAACTTAACTCTAATTAACTTAATTTCTTATTAAACTACTTAATTTATAAATAATATACTTATAGCTTTTTACTANTTACTATAATATTAATAATATATTTATATTATTCTATAATATATTTAAAGAAGAGGATAATATAGGTAATAAGGAACTAACTTTATTATAAATCTAAGTTATTTATAGCTTAATACTTAAGGGTAATAGTTTATTTATTCTTAATTTAACTATTAAGAGTATTATATATAATAGATTTAGTATTACTAATATATTAGATATAAATAGTANAAAGACTAAGAAGTAAATAATAATACTTAATTTAAAATAGAAGTAACTTATTTATATATTCTAAAGAAAATTAATATTACTATTATTATTACTTAGAGGAAACTTATTAGTATATCTAAATTAATATTAATCTTTATTTAGGTCTATCTATTTACTAGAGGGGTTATTTAACTAAGTATTCTATAGGTTAATATTATTCCCTCTCTTAAATAAACTAAAAAGAGGAGTAAAATCTACTTTACTATTAAGTAGTAATATAATACTATATTAATCTCTAGTAGTATAATAACTAATATATAAATACTTTAAAAAAGTAACTAAATAAGTATTTTAATTAATATATAAGAAGTAATTAATTATAAACTTAATAATCCTATAAATATTAAGTATTAGAAAGAAGGTATATATAAATAACTTCTCTATATATATATATTTACTTAGAATACTAGAAATATAAGAATAGTTTAAGTAATAAGAAGTTTAATTAATATTATATATTAAGTTAGAAGTACTATAAAATTAAATCTTATTATATAGAGAAGTAAGTAAAAGCTCTTATAACTAGATAAACTAATATTATTAATNAGAACTACTTAAAGAACTACTTAGTAAGATTCTTTATAATTAGTTTATAGAGGATTAGAAATACTAAAATAAGAGAAATAAAAATATTATTAAAGTTAATAATAATTAAGAGATAATAGTAATAATAGAAGAGAAAGTTAAAAATACTATACTTTTATTATTAAAGTTAAGATCTAACCTAACTAATACTAATANAGTAATACTATTATTAATATATATAGTAATATAGGGGTATTAAATTATTATTTTTAATATCCTAACTTATATATATAGCTACTACTACTAGTATTAATATTAATAGTATATTAGCTATATATAAATATCTTATAGTATTTATTACTAACTCTTTTACTATTAAACCTTCTAAGTACTTATTAANACTAAGTATTATATTCCTAATTTATTTATCCTTATTAGTAATATTAGATTTACTCTAAAAAGCTTTAAATTAAGTAGCTAGTTTTATTAAGTAATTTATATCTATTTATAGTAAGTAATATAATATTAATAAAAAGTTTAAAAAGAAGCTATAGAAATTATAATTAGTAAATAGTAACTTATAAATAGTTTATAAATTATTAAATATTTAGTTTACTAAATATAGTTTTATTTAAGATCTTATTAAAGATATTAAGAACTTAATTAAATCCTTTATAGATAATAATACCTACTATAGAAAGTAGTTTAATATTATCTCTAATATAATATCTTATTCTAAACTTTATTTAAACTATTAAAAATTAGAGGGAGATATTTATATAAGAATATATACTAAATTACTAAGAGGGATAATAGTAATANGAGGGAGATATTTATATAAGAATATATACTAGATTACTAAGAGGGATAATAGTAGTACTAGTTAAAAACTCTATAGTATTAGTTTTAAGTAAGTTAAGGTTATCTTAATATATTAATACCTTAATACTATATTAATCTATTAAATAAGAGATCTATAGTATACTAATTAAAATTAGTTAATATAGTAAGTATATATAGAGCTATTTACTATTAAATATAGCTAACTTTATAAGTATTTTAGAACTCTTTAGTTTTATTTTATTA
>NW_025544675.1:97775-100228 GCF_011800055.1 Colletotrichum gloeosporioides
TAAGTAAAGTAGTAAAGATAATTAGATTAAAATCTTAAGTAATATATTATTAATAGAGATATATTACTTAGAAGAGGATAAAGAAGAAGAGTAATATAATAAGAGTAATATAAAGTTTAACTATATATATAATTTTCTTATATAATATATTTAACTATAGAAAAGTCTACTTATAGCTATAGATTTAATACTACTACTATATATATATAAAAGCTATAGAATTACTATAATTTTAGATCTATAAATAAGATAATCTATCTTAATACTTCTTAGTTTAATATAGTTAAAGTCTCTAACTATAATTAAAGTCTCTAACTATAGTGATATATTATTATTATAAATTATCGCTATAAGTATTAATAATATATTTCAGCTACTATATAGGTAAAATTGATATATATATATAGCTACTAATAAAAATAATAGATAATAATATATTTTCTATGTTCTTATACGCTTATAGCTGAACTTTTTGTAATCTTACTAGCTATAATTATAGATCTAATAATTTCCTACTATATAATAATATAATTAAGATCTATTATAATTATATAATAAAGATTTAGATTACTTATTAATATTTAATATTTATAGCTTATCCTCCCTTTTATAGTTTAATATTATTAAATATATACTCTATCCTATTAAAGTTAATAAATAAATAGTAGAAATAGCCTTTAATCTAAGGTAGATAATACCTAATCTTAAGTTTATAGTTATAACGCAGCCCCCCTATAAAAAGACTATAGTAAAATTCACCCTATATGTAGGTATAATTCTAGAAACACTATATAGGTACTTTAACCTATACCCTCTACTAGTTAAGGAAAATAGTATAGAAACCTTATATATTCCTACTAGTAGGCAAACCCTCTAAATATCACTATATAAAGTTAAACGCACGCCCTAGCTGAATAGACTAGCAGAATAGTAATAGCGCTAGCTATATAGTATAAGGCTAGTAGTAGTAGCACTATATATAGTAAGGCTAATTATATTAAGGCTAAATAGGTTACTAAGGCTCTTATAGCTTAGTAACGCTACTATAAGAGAGATAACTCCTTAACTAAAGAGGTTATTATAAGAGGTCCTCATAGCTAAAAGTATAAAAACTCTACTACTATAGGTAGGGCTTTATACCCTTCCCTCTTCCTCTTCCTTACCCTATAGCTTATAATAAATCCTTTATAATATCTATACTATATAAAGCACTTAAGTTTACTAAGTATAAGCTAGGTAATACCCTTATCTCTATAAATAATATATAATATATCTAGAATAACTTTAACCTTAGTATATTTAATAAGAAGCTCCTATTTAAAAAATAATCTAAAAAAGACTAAAAGTATATAGTCCTAATAGCCTTATTAATAAGCCTCCTAGAAACCCTTATAGGTAGTAATATTATCCCTCTTACTAAGAAAACCTTAGATAATATTAATATAGAGTTTAACTATATCCTTAACTACCTTAATAAGTAGGACTTCTTCTCTAAAGCACTTAAGGGTACTAAAGAGGATATAAGCCTTATATAGAGATTAATAAGTACACTTTATACTAAATAGAGAAAGTGTTACTAATAATAGTATAGCTAATAGTAGATAGTAAAGCAGTAATAGAGATAGTATTTAATAGTAGTATAGGTGATATATAAGAGAGAGGATAGGTTAATAGTTTAGTAATCTGCAGTAATTAAGTAATTAAGTAATTATAAACTATATTATTATTAAAGTAAAGTTAAAGATCGTGAGGTTATCTAATATAACTAATATGCATATATAAGTGTAGCTATAGTTAGGAGAGCTATAATTATATAACTAAAAGCTATATATATTATTAAGAGGCGTAGAGTTAGGAGGTCTATCGCTCTAAGCAGGTAAAAATCACTATAAACAGCTAGAGGCTATACCTAATCTTTATAATATAGTTATATAGATATTCTATAAAATCCTAAGTATTATTCTTATTATTATTCTACTTTAAATATATCTTCCTAATATATTACTTTAGATTACTAAAATACTCCTTAATAAGGTTAAAGTTTAATAAATATAGAGGTAAAAACTTAAAATTAATACTTAATACTTAGTATAAATCCTTAACTTTAAGTATATAATAATAAGAGAGGTTATCTATAATAATAATAGAGTTTAGTTTTAGAAAACGCCTATACTTTAGGATAAAGTACTCCTATAACTAATAAAAAAACTTATTACTATTAGTTATATTATAATATATAGTTAAATATAAGATACTACTTAATATAAAAACTAGTAAGATTTATATATAAAAGTTTTAAAACTAATTAATCTCTATAGTTTAAAATATAATAAGCCTTTTTAGTACCTATTTAGTTCTCTATATTCTAATATCTTTATTAATACTAGATTTATTAATAAATACTAACTAATTAAAATAATATTATTATATATAGTATAAATATTTATATTATA